>NW_017259234.1:717740-720356 GCF_001594045.1 Atta colombica | reverse complement strand
TTTTATTTCTTTCACAGATATATAACAAAAATTTAACAAAATTAATATTATTACTGTGAATAAATAATGCACACAAAAAAAATAATGCACACATGCATCTATATATATATAGATATATATATAGGTGTAAATATACAGGATATCATGCAAAAACTTTTGCTTTTTTTTTTGTAGATAGAGTTAGATAGAGCGAACTGAGTCGAAAAGTTCTTTGAAATTTTCGCAATAGTTAACGAGATATTAATTAACTAAAAATTACCGGATATTGGTCTTCAATAATTTTTTATTCAAATACTATCAATTTTACAGAAAAGACAAAAATTATATTTATTTTCTTCTCATAGAGTTTTAAGAATTTTTTTAGAATTTTTCATCAACTTTTTAGTACTGCATTTTTTTATTGACAATTATTATTTTTATCAACATTGAGGAAATATATTAAAAAATTCTGAAAAAATTCTTAGAATTTTATGAGAAGAAAATAAGCAATTTTTGTCTCTTGCTATTTTTGTGTTGAAAAATTGATCATATTTGAGTAAAAAATTATTGAAGACCCATATTCGGCAATTTTTAATAATTAATATCCCGTTAACCATTGCGAGAATTGCAATATACAGAACTTTTCGTTTCAGTTTAGTCTCTATCTGCAAAAAAGCGCAAAAGTTTCGCGGGACATCTTGTATATTATACTACAAACAGATAATTTATTGAATTATATATAATAATAATAAATGTATAGTGACAAGTTACAAATTTAAAACATTTCAAATATTTAGGATAACAATTATAGAAGTCAAGAAATAATAACGTGTAAAAAAGAAAGGAAAGGGAAGGTAATATGAATCAAAACTTCAAGTAATGTATTTTTAAAAGCCTTATCTTCCTTAATCTTACTTAATTACTTTAATTTTTTTACATAGGAGTAATTAAACAGTTATTAAATTAAATTAATTATTGTCTGGTTTTATTTCGATAAAATATCTACAATTGTCATTTGACGAAATGAAAATATATTTTAATGTTCGGATTCCCTTAGATGTTTCCTGGATGTCATATCATCCTTGTCATTTAATCGAATGAAACAATGATATTCTCTGCGGCTCTATCGAAAGTAGCTTTAAAAAACCTATTCTGTAAACAGTTGTTAAGAGTTGAACAGAATGCAGACCCCTAGTCTATGGTAAAATTAATTACATCAAAATTAATTACATCATGATACTATGATCATTTTAGTTATATTAAATTTTCGGCAAGGAGGAACAAAGAAACAAAATTAAGAAAAAAATAAAATGTAAAGATTATATGTATAAATAATAACGAATATACGTAACAGCAAAATTATTTTTTAAGATACATACGCCATTTTAAGAGAATAATAAGTGACGTATATTGATTTATATGTATAATAAAAAAATTGATTGTTATCTATGTATAATAAAGACAACAGATGTAAATATAAAATAGCTTTTTTATCTACAAAATATAACACATTATTTTATGCCCAAGAATTAATATTAAAATTATTATAAATTTAAACTTAAAACTTGCTTCAACTGTTAAATACAATAAATGTCTCTACTTTAAATCTTATATCCTCTTATTTTGAAACAGTATTTCTTTAAACTAGAATTCTATTCACATTGTTCATTTGCTATCTAACTGTTATCTAAATATTATATAATACATAAAATAAATAAAAAAATAAAAATAATACGCAAAAACATTTCTTTAGGTTTACCATTGAAATAGAACCTGAGTTTGAGAAAAAATTTTAGCTTAGAAGGATTACATTGCAATCTTTTAATGTAGTTTATGCCACAATAGTTGCCCATTGTCGCATCAAATAAACAAACCATAGCTACAATAGGTCAAATGATGAAGGAAAAATAAGCAAAATGAAGAAAGAAATCATTTATTTATGTTGGAATGCAACTTTTATATACTTTCCATTTCAATAAATAATTAAGAGTAATTTACAGAAAACAGCCATGTTTCTCATATACGTGCATCCCTGACAAAAAATAGAGAAAATATAAAAAATATTATTGTAATATACTCAACAAAAAATAGAAAATATTTTTAAAGCGCTCAAAATTGCAGATTACAATTATAATTCATAGATCACGGAAATTCAGTGAAAAATTAGGTAAATATAAAAAAGTATTTTAAAGCTTGAAACTTGTACTTATAAATATGTTTTTGGTCTTTGACTTCTTTTAAAAAGTTTTATTTTGAAGCTCTTAACAAAGATTATTGTTTCTTAAAATTACATACATTCTCAATAGTTTGTAGCGATAAACAATTTTTTCTCAAAAAATGTAATATTTAAAAAATAAAATGGTTTTATTAACAAACCGAATTATACGATTTTGAAGATAAACTTTTCTTATAATAAACAGTGATTTTTCATCGAATTTCAGCACTAGTTGAAAGAAATGCAGCTTCAAAGTCATGTAATTTAGTCAAAAAAAATGGTAAAAAAATGTTTAAAAAAATATTTTATAAATAAAATTTTGTACTTTTTTTGTTAAATGTATTATATTTAAAAAAAATTTTTTTATTGAGTTGCAGACTGATGAATGTATGTAATTTTACTGAGCAATATAACTATGTAAT
>NW_017259234.1:716131-717640 GCF_001594045.1 Atta colombica | reverse complement strand
TATATATATATATATAAAATATCTATGTATTTGTAGGCAAGATGCTGCAATTATAAGAGATGTTTCAATATTTCTTCCATCTATTCATTTCACATATTTTTAATATATATAGCGCACATACATCATATTTTTTAATAGTTTCGCTAACAGACAAAACATGTAATCTCGCATAGTGATTTTACTTATCACTAAAATGCTCAAATTATGTCCTTTGAAATTCGTGATTTTCATTTTCTCTTAGTCCTTAGTTCGAGCAAAAGTGTTTGATTTTGTTTCGATAAAATATTCTCATCATTAAAATTATTTGCATCCTGATATTCACTCAGTGGCACAATTTATTCATCTGTAACAATTAATTATCAATGATTATCATTCTGTTATTATATCAATAATGATAAAAAAACTATTGACATGAGGTATAAAAAACAATAATAATAATATAAAAATATAATATGCCTTTAACATTAATGAAGAGTTTGACAAATACAAAAAAACATAATTTATTAATTTTGTGTACATTATTTATTATTATTAATATGATACTTGTTAATATTACATCATATATTATTAACAAGTAATATATTGTATTTAAATTATTTAAAAAAACAAATGAATATTTCTTACTTTTAGATAATTTTGAAGCAATTCTAATATTTCTTGAAAAAGTTTATTAACGTAGATTGTTTTTTTTTTACTTTTTTAGTCTCTGCTTTCTTCTTTTTTTTCCTTGTTTCTTCTTTTTCTTTCTTATTTTCTAAAACAAGATTTTTTGATTTTACAAGAGTTTCTGGCTCTGTTTGAGGAAATGATTCTTTCATCTCTACATCATTTTGTATCTCTGAATCGCTGGAATCATTCTGTGTAATAGTTCTCTTCCGTTTCTTAGCTATTTCATCTGTTTCCTTGCTTCTGTTCCACTTTCTTTCAAGTAAATTCTTGTTTTCTCTAATTACTTTTTCTTCAATAAAGTCTTTTCTGGCATTATTATCTTTCTTTTCGGATGACGTTATTTCTACAGATTTTGAAGGAACTATTAACTTATCAAAGAAATGATTCAAACTTCCCTTTTTCACTAAATTCTCTCTTTGTGGTGATATCTTTTTAGTGGTATTCTTTTTTGTCATACACGGATTTGTCGAATCTGTAGACTTAAGATCTAACACATTTTCTACTGTAGCTTGTTTAGCAGCTGAACCCCAACGTAATAATTGCATTTCTTCATCACTTCGTATTTTGGCATCAAATTTTATCGCACTATATTTTACATCACCAGAATCAACAGTGGCAAGTAATTGCAGATCCATGATTGGCTTGTGGACACTGTAAACATGCTCCGAAATAATTTTACTAAATTTTTCTTTAGCCTTAGATACATCAGAATCTCTAACAACCTCCACATGTATTCCTTTTTCCTTTAGATGACCTATTAATAAATATGTGCATTCTATATTGTTGCTATGATACTTTTGATAAAAATTCCACAAGATTTTTTTTGCTATATTAACATGG
>NW_017259234.1:683127-716031 GCF_001594045.1 Atta colombica | reverse complement strand
ATATGCCAGTGTGTACGTGCATGATTAGCGAGATATTTGAAAGAGTGGATTAGAGTGGATATTAACACAACTACTTTATAAATTTTATCAGTATACTCATCTCTGTATATATATATATATAATGTAGAACAGTAATATACATTTATATACAGGATACAATATAGAACATATATAAATGATTATTGAATAGAATTACCAGCTTGTCATTATCAAACACATGACCGGCCAAAGTTTCTAAATGCTCCTTCAATATTTCCGTATTCATTTTCCAATAATTCGTGTCCCAAATGACAGTTCATTAACAATACGGATTTACAAATCCATACTAAGTAATATAGTTGAATTTTTGTTAAACTTCTTCTCTTTTCTTGAAATTTCTATAGAATGAACACACGGTAGAACACACGGCCAATAAATTTTTCCCTCCAGCCTTTTACAAGAAAATTCAAGAAATTAAATGAATAAACATATAAACATTATTGAATAAATACAAATTTGTTGAAGATGATTACAAAAGGCGATCACAAATTCTAATCACAAACTTTCAAACATGTAACAAGTCCGCACTTGGCTATTATTTTAATGATTAGGTTAGGTCGTTGTCATTTTTTTAAATATGTGTATTAATTGATTGTCTATAAATCACGTGATCACAAAATTTACTTTGAAAATTCTAAAATTCGTTCACTACGATATTATAATTCATTATTTTATTTATTGACAAATTTTTATTTTATGAAGTGTGTTAATTTGATATATTTTATACCGACGTTGAAGGAAAATTGAATTTTAGTATACATTTATTAAATTATAGGTTAGTCGGTCACGAACTTTCCGAACAACTCAATATTTAAAGAGAAAGAAAATTTAATACAAAGAAAAATGAATTTAATTAAACTAAACTAACTTTTGAATTAAATATATGTGATTATTATTTCTCGCAGCTATTTGCAAACTTACGTTCATGAGAATTACAATAATAACTAGAGAATTAAAAAGACAACTTTAAATAATCATTTAAAATTGTATGTCCCAGAAAACGAGAATAAATTAAAATGGATTGAAAATTTTTTCTATCCAAATGCGTGTTTTAAATAGCGAATACTTTTTTTTGGATTTAATTGGATTCAATTGGATTCAATTGAATGCAATTGGATTGAAAAACTGCATTTCCTATTCAAAATTTTGAATTGAACAATATTCACAATTGTGTTTGTGTGCACAGAAAAAGCTAATATTATTTTTAGATTGAAAGGATAGAGATATGTTCCATGCAATTCCTATAAATAAATAAAAATGCATTCAGAATTGAAAAGCATTCATTTTAACATTCGTGAATCAATATTTCTGAAAATTTGAATCCATTTCAATTCATTTCAATCCAGTCTCGTTTGCTGAGACGTTTGCGTTCGTCAATTATTGATATTGCTCCCGTCAAACTGCACGAACTTTATGAACTTCATGTCGAAGCAAACACTACATGTATTGCTTTTCCATGACAGTATACCTTCATGAATCATTGTGTGATGCTCCATGGAAAATTCGTGCAAAATAGCGGCGACGATACGTGTAAATCGTGAGCGAAGGACTGCTTCCAAGGATGCCCGTGATATGACGCTATGCGAATTATTCTTTTCATCGTATTTTACATTGCGATTTATGTGGCAAGAATCGCGATTGGTAATGATATCGTCAAAAAGATGTCAAGTACATGCATACAATTATTTAAACTTAAATTCGTTTCAAATCATTTTTTCATTAAATGTAACAGTCTTAAGTTTTTATATTTATAAATTTATATTTATATACACTATATTTTTTATGTACACATTTTACATTTATATGTTAAACATACTATTAACCCCCAATTAGCTATGGGTCATTTGAATTTAAAGTAAAAATTTCTAAAGTACAAAATTTTTATTAATTGACTATGAGATTCTAAATTGTAAATAAAACAACTTTGAATCTTCCTCTATCAATTGTTGTAAAACAGAGGTTTATTTGTATTTTGTATTTCAAATAAGATGCTTTAGAACTTAGATGTAGTTTTCATAATTGTAATTAAGGATTAAATAACTTGTGAAGATGCTTTACAGCATATAGCTGTTAAAAAGTTAAGTCTTAAACTAGTTAAGTTATTATTGCATATTAAAAAAGACTATTTTTTTATTTTAATAAACAATTAATAATTGTTTTGTTAATATATTATCGTACATATCTTCCTAGCATCTCTTTTTTTCAATGCTTGTAGGAAGCAGCAAGAACAAATATATCTTTAAACAGAAAAGTGCAGCATCGCGAAATAGAGTATCCGAAATACCTATCGATGATGGAATAATCCAGATAAATAAGCATAATAGACAGTCATTGGGAAATCAAATCGACGGCTTTCTGCAAAACAAAAAAGTTTTAAACAACTTAACGCGAAGTTTGCGAAAAAGAAAGAAACATGTGAAAAATTCGAATAAGGTTATGAATCATTGGAATAATTACACGGGCAATAATGATATCACTGAAGAGGATATCTTATCGAATGTTGCGAGATTTCCAATCTGGCGAGTCTCAGAATCAACACGTGCCGTAATCAATTTGGATTCTACGACGAATCCGTCAATTATGGAAACAAGAAAGATAATTAATCGACCATTGCTCGCGTTTGAGAAGCCGCCATCGCAATTAGAGAATTTAGATCACTCTGTGGATAAAGCAATATTTCCTATCGCTAGGCGGTATCCAAATTCGCGGAGATTACTTGATCTAAATGCTTCTAATAAAAATCTAATCCTTTCTAGAATTGCAAATCCGAAATCAGAAGTTACGGACATACAAAGTCCTGCTTTTAAAGGATTAAATAACAAAATGTTACTTCCTGCGTATCATCCTGGAAAATTTGTTGGCGTGGATTCATCGAATTCCAGTCATCCTCAAGAATTTCAATGGCGATACAATGGATATCAGAAGAATTTGTCAAATTCATACAATGTTAAAAAAGAATTATTCAGTGATCGCCTGACAAGCTCTAACAAAAGATATTTGCTAGTACCGATTTCTAAGAATCTGTACGTTTTGAAGAACGTCCGAGAGAGTTCTCGAACAGATGTAGATAGAACAATTATACCTAAGCGATATAAATTGTTAGAAAAAGATAAGGATACAACCTCGGCAATCTTCTCGTTCAAGACATATATGCATCACGATGTAAAAGATGTACGTAAAGCGTATCTTCAAAGAGACAATCTCCATTTACTTGATCACGACATGAATTATTTATATTCTACTCTTGAGCCTCGTGTTCCCAAAGAAAATGAAAATCTGGTGTCGCTGTCTCATTCTGACTTCTTGTACCCGGATATTGCTTTTCAGACTGATCCCAATTTAATCGACGTTACTTCTAAAATTTCCGAAGAACAAGTTGTCTTCCCCGTTTTGGATTACGAAAATATTTCCTTGGTGGATATTAACTTGCATGACGGAATCAATTTTTATGATTCATCGACACTTTCAATATCTTCTTCCTTCGATATTTCTGATTACGATGTAACTTCAAAGAAAATCACGAATTATGATCAACTGAGTACCTTATTTGCGGCAAAATTAAATGAGATAAATACAATTCGACAAAATAGTGGAAATTACGGAAATTCTTTGAAATACAGTGAGTTTGGTGTCGAATTGACGACTATCGATTTCCGAGATACTTTTGACACGCTCGATGAATATATATATACACTAGCTACTTTAGAAGATGTTGAAATAGATTTAATTAACGATAAAGAAGTATTTGATACGCCACAAAATCGAGAAGATCCGAAATTTTTAATAGAAAGCAACGAAGATAAATCTATAACAGACTTTATAGATGACATTTCAACGCAAGATAGAGCTGTCTTTGACGCATCAAATGAAGATAATACTTTCTTTCCAAATATCACTAACTACTTCGTTAATAATGGCATTTTAAATAGCCAAGATATAGATAATCAGGAATACGGAATTTCGATTTCAAGCGAATATAACAATAAAATGTCAACACATTCCAACGATTTTTATTACAATAATAGATCAATCGAGATATTGTTTACTAATTATACTACTGAAATAGATTCGTTTCTTAAAGATGATTACGTAACATCTGCGCCGTTACTTCTAAGTACTGATGAATGGCTATTGAAGAAAGCGCAGTCTAACGTAGAAAATACAAATGCTCTATTAATGGCAATTAAACCATTGTCCTCAGAGTTACAAAAATTGCTAGGCGCAATTCAGTTAGTCAATCAAAGTATGAGCAACGTGCAAAGTAGACTGTGTGATAAAAAAAATGTCGTCGGATCAGCGAGGATTGAGCGAGAGAGCAAAAATAGAAACGCCACAAATATTACAAAGCTAGTTGATAAAGTAGATTATTACAATTCTGATTTCTCTACAAAAAGTTTTAATAATCAGTCTTTGGATAAGAGACGTATTGAAATCGAAGGTAAAAATGTTGCAGAACGCGATGTAAAAATTAGAAGAAGTACTATCTTTTTAAATAAATTGATGACACCGTTTCATAAATACAAAAGCTCAATTAGCGATTTAGAAGTACAGAGCGGTCGCAGAAACTTCTTCAAAAAGAGAAAATTGAATAAGAGAGAGTTTTCCAAATCAGGCGACAGATTGTCTCATTCAAGGTTTAATAGAAATTTAAAGTCTCTGACGAAAAATTACGAAACACGAATGAAACCAATCCGACAGTTTATCGGATTGAAAAAAATGAAGCGTACAACAACGCCAATTTTAGGATTATCGCGTTTGATTAAAAGTGACATATCGAGCAAAAATTTTGCAGGCGGTAGACAAAATCATCCAGAGAATGATCAAATAAATAGATCGATTGCATCGGATAATACACCCTCTTTAAATATGCTTGCAAAGAACAATTCAGCGCATTTCTTATCGGATGATAAACGAGATCTGACACAACGCAATGTGAAGAGAGCAATGTCGAACGAAATATCTGGTTCTGGTAAAGAAAAAAAATTTCATCTTACTGATCCACAATTTTATAAGGAAGAGACGGCTTATATTGATATATTTGAATCATTGAACAAAACTAAAAAAGTAGATACTACTATATGGACCACGCAGAAACTAATGGAGTCGTTGCCGTTAATTATCACAACTACAGAATTTTTTGTACCTAGGTTAACATTTTTGCCATACTTTATCGAGACACCGACAATTACAGCTTCCAGTATAATTACAGAAAAGAAAGAAATTTTCGAGATAACTAAATCATCTTTATATGAATACATAACAGTTACTGATTTTAGATACAGTGAGGATTACGATAAACGAAATTATGCAAGCATATATAAAGAGTACGAGTACGAAGATATAACTTTTAAAATTTCAGAGATTGTATCATTGACACAATCGCCGGTTACGTTAAGTGCTTCTATAATACCAATATCGACTACGTTGCCACTACTTTATATGACAGAATTAACAATTCTTTCGATGAAGGAAGCTGCAATATCAATCACTGATTTAACTATAACACCAATTGTTGCGATTACTACTGAAGTAACTGAGATTCCCATCACAATTCCAATGATAGAAAGTTTTACAATCGAATCTATCATGCTATTAACTCCATTTTTAGAAGGTATGACGGATATTACTTTAAAGATTACAATTCTTGTAGCTACTAAAACTTTAATTGAAGAGATATCCGCTGTAACAGAGGAGGAAATTGTGGAAAGTATATCAACAAGTCTGGCAATGGAAATAACACAAAGTTCATTTATTGAAACAAATATATCTTTATATACATTCTTGACAGTACCATTATTTGGGACACAAACAGAATTGATGATTGAAACTACAACTTCTATTGTATCAGTTTTAACATCTCTAGCAATTACAACAGCTTCTCAAATTGCAACATCAGAATCTACTGTTGGCGAGAATATAACTTTGCATAAAGTTGAGAGTACTGCAATCACAAGTTCGCCTATGGTTTTAGAACAAACGGAAACGATTTTAAGTACGTCGACAGTAATTGTGACAACAACTTTAATACCGGAGGATGAGAGTCCAGTGTCACAAATTGAGAAAACTATAACCGCGGAGGAAACAGCTACAGAAATTCCAACGATTACCGAAACTCCAATACCTACTGAAATTATAATAATTACTACTGAAACTTTAACAATAGCTACGGAGATTCCAATGACTATAGAAGCTACAACAATTATAGAAACTTCAATTCTTACTGAAATTTTAGCAACTCTTAAAACTCCAATTATTGAAGAAACTGCAAGTACTAAAACTTCAACGCCCAGTACAATTCTAAGCTCACTTAAAACTAAAACAACCGAAATTTCGACAACTAGCAAAACTTTGACAATTACTGAGATTTCATTTATAAAAACTACAATTACTGAAATTCTACCGATTAATAAAACTATGACAACTGCGGAAACACCAATAACTATCAAAACTTCGACAGCCAGCAAAATACTAACGATTAGTACAATTCCAACTACTATATCTACAACAATAACAACGGAAACTTTAACATCTACTGAAATTTTGACAACTTACAAAACTCCAATTATCAAAGAAACTACAAGTGCTAAAATCATAACGCCTACTGAAACTCTAATGCCTATTGAAACTTCGACAATTACCGAAATTACAACATCTACAAAAATTACTGAATTTCTAATGACTAATAAAAGTGTAATAACAATGGGGACGCCAACATCTATCCAAATCCTAATAACTAGCGAAATTCCAACGATCAGTACAACTCCAACGACTATAACTACAACAACAACAACGGAAACTTTAACATCTACTGAAATTTTGACAACTTACAAAACTCCAATTATCAAAGAAATTACAGGTACTACAATCATAACACCTACTGAAACTCTAATGCCTATTGAAACTAAAACAACTATTGAAACTTCGACAATTACCGAAATTACAACATCTACAAAAATTATCGAATTTCTAACGACTAATAAAAGTGTAATAACTATGGGAACGCCAACATCTATCCAAATCCTAACAACTAGCGAAATTCCAACGATCAGTACAACTCCAACGACTATAGCTACAACAACAACAACGAAAACTTTAACATCTACTGAAATTTTGACAACTTACAAAACTCCAATTATCAAAGAAATTACAGGTACTACAATCATAACACCTACTGAAACTCTAATGCCTATTGAAACTAAAACAACTATTGAAACTTCGACAATTACCGAAATTACAACATCTACAAAAATTATCGAATTTCTAACGACTAATAAAAGTGTAATAACTATGGGAACGCCAACATCTATCCAAATCCTAACAACTAGCGAAATTCCAACGATCAGTACAACTCCAATGACTATAGCTACAACAACAGCAACAACGGAAACTTTAACATCTACTGAAATTTTGACAACTTACAAAACTCCAATTATCGAAGAAATTACAGGTATTACAATCATAACGCCTACTGAAACTCTAATGCCTATTGAAACTAAAACAACTATTGAAACTTCGACAATTACCGAAATTACAACATCTACAAAAATTATCGAATTTCTAACGACTAATAAAAGTGTAATAACTATGGGAACGCCAACATCTATCCAAATCCTAACAACTAGCGAAATTCCAACGATCAGTACAACTCCAATGACTATAGCTACAACAACAGCAACAACGGAAACTTTAACATCTACTGAAATTTTGACAACTTACAAAACTCCAATTATCGAAGAAATTACAGGTATTACAATCATAACGCCTACTGTAACTTCAACGCCTATTGAAATTAAGATAACTATCGAAACTTCGACAATTATCGAGATTTCAACAACTACAGAAATTATTACAATCAGCAAAATTCTAACGGTTACTGAAACTCTGGTAACTACAGAAACAGCATTTACCGAAACTCCAATAACCAGCGAAATATCAACGATTAGTATAATTCCAACAATTACAGAAATTACAGCCACTACTGAAACTTTAACACTTACTGAAATTATAGCAACTACTAAAATTCCAACAATTAAAAAAATCGTAAGTACTAAAGGTTTAACGCCAACAATTACGGAAACTCTATCAAGTACTGAAACTCAAATGATTACCGAAATTTTAACAATTACCGAAAGTTTAGAATCCACAGAAATTCCAATACCTTCGACTACATCTATTACAACTGTGTTTTTCACAACGTCAGAAAGTACTACATCATTCGTGACAACGTCCTCGAAAGAATTTTTTCCAACATCAACTCTGTCTACTTTGACTACAATTATTATTACTGAAACAGCTGAGACCATTTTAATTTCTTCAACGACACCTATTGTAACGCTATTACAAACGTTGATTATGAACACAACGCTAAGTGAAACGCCATGTACTACAGTTTCTAGTATGTTTTTGACTACGACAAAAGAAGCTATTACAACTTCTTTCAAAACTGCAATTCCAACTACATCATTAAAAATAACAACGACAACGCCACTATCATTAATTACAAGCACAATCAAGTCAAGTGAAATGCCGAATACTACGCTTTCTACATTTTTAATAGAAGAGATTACAACTTCTTTAATACCTATGACAACATATTCATTTGAGACATTACATACTAAAGCTGCATTATCAATTCCTACAACGGTATCCACAATCGAAACGATTCTGACTACATCATTCATCTTGACTATGAACACCACAGTCTTCAGTACAACTGCTAGCACAATCACAGAAGAGAAAAGTACAATATCTTCGCTTACATATTCGACGGTAACAACGCCTTCTATCACTCAAATTCCAATCAAGCCTATTGTGATGGATACTGGAACAACAGTTTATGAGACTACATCTACCTTAGTTACTTCCTCTCTTTTAACAGAGATTATTGAAGGTACAACGTCTTCTGTAATAGAATATGAAGAAACTAAAGAATCTGAAAGATATTATGAAACCACGAGAGAAGAAATAGCGACAGAACGTACAATTCGGATTACTACAAAAGAAGTTATTATCATCGAAGAAACAACACCAATAACGTTTTTTACGTTTTCTGTCGAAACGACTTCAGAAGCAACTTCTCCCGTAATCGAAACGATTACTTTACCCACGATAACTAAAGAAACTTTATTGATTGAAAAAATCACTGTTACTCCTGAAATAATGATCGAAGAAATGTCGTCATTATCGGAAGTTACATTAATTTCCACTGAAACAAGTACAATGCCAACAATAGAAACAAGTATTACGAGTACCAGTTTGGTACTCACAACAACCGCAACGACTGCTTTACTTTTGGAAGAAACTGCCATAGAAATTACAGAAACAAGTTTGATAACAACTATTATTACAACTGCTACATTGTTGCCAACTATTAAAAGACCAGAATATGTAACAATTTTAGAAGCTGCAATTACTGTGACGCTTGCTCCATTTTCTGAATTTATTCTATCAATAATAATTACATCGGAAACACCTATGACTACATCGGAAGTTATTTCTACATTGCCAAAAACTGTATCAGAAGAGTTTACGATGTCAGCGACTGAAAGTCCATCAATAACATACGCTACTCCAATTTCTATATTACTTATCAAAACAACCATTTCTCCCATTGTTTCAATTTCGACAGTATCTACTGAAGAATTGCTAGAAGCTGAAACGGAATATTATATAGCAAAAGAGCCATTTTATGAAGAAGAATATAAAGAATATGAAGAATATGATACTGAAATACCAACTGAAAGGTGGTATTATTATGACGAATACAAAACGACAAAAGAAACAGCCGTAACAGAAAAATATACGAAATTACTTAAAGAAAAGACAACGAGTTCGCCTTTTATTACTATATATACTACATCATTCGTGACAACGTCCTCGAAAGAATTTTTTCCAACATCAACTCTGTCTACTTTGACTACAATTATTATTACTGAAACAGCTGAGACCATTTTAATTTCTTCAACGACACCTATTGTAACGCTATTACAAACGTTGATTATGAACACAACGCTAAGTGAAACGCCATGTACTACAGTTTCTAGTATGTTTTTGACTACGACAAAAGAAGCTATTACAACTTCTTTCAAAACTGCAATTCCAACTACATCATTAAAAATAACAACGACAACGCCACTATCATTAATTACAAGCACAATCAAGTCAAGTGAAATGCCGAATACTACGCTTTCTACATTTTTAATAGAAGAGATTACAACTTCTTTAATACCTATGACAACATATTCATTTGAGACATTACATACTAAAGCTGCATTATCAATTCCTACAACGGTATCCACAATCGAAACGATTCTGACTACATCATTCATCTTGACTATGAACACCACAGTCTTCAGTACAACTGCTAGCACAATCACAGAAGAGAAAAGTACAATATCTTCGCTTACATATTCGACGGTAACAACGCCTTCTATCACTCAAATTCCAATCAAGCCTATTGTGATGGATACTGGAACAACAGTTTATGAGACTACATCTACCTTAGTTACTTCCTCTCTTTTAACAGAGATTATTGAAGGTACAACGTCTTCTGTAATAGAATATGAAGAAACTAAAGAATCTGAAAGATATTATGAAACCACGAGAGAAGAAATAGCGACAGAACGTACAATTCGGATTACTACAAAAGAAGTTATTATCATCGAAGAAACAACACCAATAACGTTTTTTACGTTTTCTGTCGAAACGACTTCAGAAGCAACTTCTCCCGTAATCGAAACGATTACTTTACCCACGATAACTAAAGAAACTTTATTGATTGAAAAAATCACTGTTACTCCTGAAATAATGATCGAAGAAATGTCGTCATTATCGGAAGTTACATTAATTTCCACTGAAACAAGTACAATGCCAACAATAGAAACAAGTATTACGAGTACCAGTTTGGTACTCACAACAACCGCAACGACTGCTTTACTTTTGGAAGAAACTGCCATAGAAATTACAGAAACAAGTTTGATAACAACTATTATTACAACTGCTACATTGTTGCCAACTATTAAAAGACCAGAATATGTAACAATTTTAGAAGCTGCAATTACTGTGACGCTTGCTCCATTTTCTGAATTTATTCTATCAATAATAATTACATCGGAAACACCTATGACTACATCGGAAGTTATTTCTACATTGCCAAAAACTGTATCAGAAGAGTTTACGATGTCAGCGACTGAAAGTCCATCAATAACATACGCTACTCCAATTTCTATATTACTTATCAAAACAACCATTTCTCCCATTGTTTCAATTTCGACAGTATCTACTGAAGAATTGCTAGAAGCTGAAACGGAATATTATATAGCAAAAGAGCCATTTTATGAAGAAGAATATAAAGAATATGAAGAATATGATACTGAAATACCAACTGAAAGGTGGTATTATTATGACGAATACAAAACGACAAAAGAAACAGCCGTAACAGAAAAATATACGAAATTACTTAAAGAAAAGACAACGAGTTCGCCTTTTATTACTATATATACTACATCATTCGTGACAACGTCCTCGAAAGAATTTTTTCCAACATCAACTCTGTCTACTTTGACTACAATTATTATTACTGAAACAGCTGAGACCATTTTAATTTCTTCAACGACACCTATTGTAACGCTATTACAAACGTTGATTATGAACACAACGCTAAGTGAAACGCCATGTACTACAGTTTCTAGTATGTTTTTGACTACGACAAAAGAAGCTATTACAACTTCTTTCAAAACTGCAATTCCAACTACATCATTAAAAATAACAACGACAACGCCACTATCATTAATTACAAGCACAATCAAGTCAAGTGAAATGCCGAATACTACGCTTTCTACATTTTTAATAGAAGAGATTACAACTTCTTTAATACCTATGACAACATATTCATTTGAGACATTACATACTAAAGCTGCATTATCAATTCCTACAACGGTATCCACAATCGAAACGATTCTGACTACATCATTCATCTTGACTATGAACACCACAGTCTTCAGTACAACTGCTAGCACAATCACAGAAGAGAAAAGTACAATATCTTCGCTTACATATTCGACGGTAACAACGCCTTCTATCACTCAAATTCCAATCAAGCCTATTGTGATGGATACTGGAACAACAGTTTATGAGACTACATCTACCTTAGTTACTTCCTCTCTTTTAACAGAGATTATTGAAGGTACAACGTCTTCTGTAATAGAATATGAAGAAACTAAAGAATCTGAAAGATATTATGAAACCACGAGAGAAGAAATAGCGACAGAACGTACAATTCGGATTACTACAAAAGAAGTTATTATCATCGAAGAAACAACACCAATAACGTTTTTTACGTTTTCTGTCGAAACGACTTCAGAAGCAACTTCTCCCGTAATCGAAACGATTACTTTACCCACGATAACTAAAGAAACTTTATTGATTGAAAAAATCACTGTTACTCCTGAAATAATGATCGAAGAAATGTCGTCATTATCGGAAGTTACATTAATTTCCACTGAAACAAGTACAATGCCAACAATAGAAACAAGTATTACGAGTACCAGTTTGGTACTCACAACAACCGCAACGACTGCTTTACTTTTGGAAGAAACTGCCATAGAAATTACAGAAACAAGTTTGATAACAACTATTATTACAACTGCTACATTGTTGCCAACTACTAAAAGACCAGAATATGTAACAATTTTAGAAGCTGCAATTACTGTGACGCTTGCTCCATTTTCTGAATTTATTCTATCAATAATAATTACATCGGAAACACCTATGACTACATCGGAAGTTATTTCTACATTGCCAAAAACTGTATCAGAAGAGTTTACGATGTCAGCGACTGAAAGTCCATCAATAACATACGCTACTCCAATTTCTATATTACTTATCAAAACAACCATTTCTCCCATTGTTTCAATTTCGACAGTATCTACTGAAGAATTGCTAGAAGCTGAAACGGAATATTATATAGCAAAAGAGCCATTTTATGAAGAAGAATATAAAGAATATGAAGAATATGATACTGAAATACCAACTGAAAGGTGGTATTATTATGATGAATACAAAACGACAAAAGAAACAGCCGTAACAGAAAAATATACGAAATTACTTAAAGAAAAGACAACGAGTTCGCCTTTTATTGAAGGCACAACAATATCTTTATATAAAATAATAACTTCGGAGTTTACAAAATACCTAACACATTCTGAAGCTGCATCAACTTACATTAATGTGATTTCAATCGTGACTACTTCAGAAATATCTTATACTGAAAAAATTACTTCAACTTCTACCTTAGAAACGTCCACATCGACTATAGCTGAAAATGTAACAACGGTTAAAATGGAAACTGAGTTAACAGCGTCCACTACAAGTAAAGAAGTAGAACCAATAATATGGTTAACTTTTGGTTCTACTGAAGAATATACTCTTCCCTCTTCAACAACTTTCAAAATTTCGACGGAACCACTTGAATATCTAACGGTTCCTCCCAAGTACACGGCTATAGAATGGTTCACGGAAATCTGGCTCACCTCACCAAAATTCACTACAAAACCTAAAGAAATTCCAAAGATTGCATTAAAAAAGACTACAATTCCAGAAGAAGTTTCAGAGACTGAGACTGCCGTGGAAAAGTTAACTTCTTTTTTCATCTCATCAACGCTAACGACGTTACCGGAGAGAGAAGTTATTGAAGTATACATAACAACTATGAGTACTGCATCTTCTGAAATGGAAGATATTATCAAAACCGCTTATGAAGTTATCACTTCAGCGATTCTGGAAGAAGAGACTATTCCGAGTGTAATACCATTTACCACGTCTGAAGCTGAAACTGAACTTGTATTTACTACGATGAGCAAAAGTGAACGAGAACTGTTGAACGAGTTACTACAACGATTCGAAAAGCTCAAACAGTATGAAAAAGAGATGGCGGAGAGAGAAGAAAGGTTCAAGGAAAAAGAAAAACAGTGGGAAATAGAAAAGGAAAAATGCAAGAAAATGATGCAACGTACATCTGTGACATATGCTCCAGAAGAAACAATTATACCTTACACTATAGAGAAAAGCACATTTATCACATACATTACAAAAGAGACAGAGGAAACGCAAATTATAGATTATATAACTTTAATACCGTATGTTACTACAACTATCATGGATTTGTATAATATCGGTTTAACTTCAATTGAATCTACAACTTTGTATGCTACCAAAGAAATGTATACTATAAGTTATGTATTCGAAACGACTCTATTTAGTATAACAGAGAAAACCATATCTGTGACATATACTACGGAGAAGACGGAGAAAGCAATAGAAGAGATTACATTTACGCCATACGTTATGGAAGAAATAGAGGAAGCGCCTTACACTACGGAGAGAAGCACATCTATTACATATCTTACAGAAGAAATAGAAGAGATACAAATTACGGATTATATAACCTTCTTATATATCACTACAGCTAGTGTAGATTTATATAGTATCGGCTTAGCTACAATTGAAACTACGACTCCTTATACTGTTAGAGAAATATATACTACGAGTTACATAACTCTTTATAGCGAACCTTTATTCGTTTCACCTACTATTACTAGTCCAACTACTATTACATTAGTCACCAGTAAGTTCATTACTTTACCTATTATTACATTTAGTAAAAGATTTGAAGAAATCAGTGTAACTTCAGTTACAACCCCTACGTGGTACACTACAGAAGAAACATACATAGCAACTTATACAGATATTTATGGTAAACCTTTATTCACTTCACCGGAATTAGAGTTTATAATCACTTTATCAACTATAGCTATTAGTACGACTACAGAGGTAAAATACTATGAGGAAATAAAAAAATTAAGAGAAAAATTGCGTAAGAAAGAGCGCGAATTAGAAGAGAGAGAAAAGATTCTATTGGAAAGAGAGAAAAGATTGGAAAAAGATATAATGGAATTTAATAAATACGTGAAAGAATTTGAAAAGAAAAAAACATCGTTCGAGACTATGTTCACAAGTTTATCAACGCCAGTGCCGCCGACTGAAAGAACTACTGTAAAAGCTCAATTAACAACGCAGATTAAAAAGATAACCGAAAAGAAAGAAAATCGAATGACTACAAAGATGGGAATTACTCAACATACAGAAATGAAAGATATCGAAGAAAAGGAAATAACGTATATTCCTGAAAAACCTGTCACGCAGGAAGAAGAAGAAATAATGACAAAACGAGTTTGTCTGAACGTTTTAGAAAATACAACGATTCCTTTCGATAAAAAAAGAAGAGATATTGTAACCAAAAAGATCTGTCTGCCGTACGTTCTGGAAAAAAAAGAAGAAGAAAAGAAATCAGTTGGTCGATTAAGCAGAAGACTTCTCGCTTTACCAAATACGAAGAAAATTAAAAGACCGAGATGGAATGTTCCATTCAATTTTCGACATCGCAGAAGAGAGAAAGAGACTATTCGTAAGATTGACAATCTGCAGCTGTTGGATTATGACTGGCTGAGCAACGATATCACTAAGCCATTGCAATATTTTAAAGGTTTCACTAGACTTTATAGAAAAAAGAAGAAATTTCCAAAAAAGATTGCAATGCAAAAAAACACGACCGATGATTTTCAAAATAGTACTTCTCTATGTGAACAACGTTTTACAAATGTTTTTCATTATCATGAAAGTGTCTTCCAACCAACTGCAACGTTCATGTTGAATAGTAAAAAATATGAAAAAAAAAACGCATTCTTCAGGCACGGTTTGATTACCACAAGAAAAAGTGACTGTTACATTGACAACAAAGCAAGTATTCGAAAGAGAGACGTTTCATCGATAGAGTACAATGAACGGTCGAAGAAAAATACAGTCAATATTTCAAATGAAAAAGCAATAACTGCAGCCGATGAAATTTATACGATAAACGTACTGCACCTTAATTACGATGAGGATAAACAAACGCATAAAGTAATATCTGCTAAACCAGATGAAGACGAACTAACAGCAATTTTATTTGAATCAAATGATGATATTTATGTAACTAAATTTAGAAAAAATAAGAAAATCACAACGCCAAACTATAAGATTGAAGAAGAGAAAAATGAAGATAATGAAATATCAGACAAAATGGAAAAAAAAATAGAAGAATATAATGACTATATCGAGGATTTAGTAGAAGGTATATGCTAAAAAGATCTTAACTTTTCGAATATCAATATTTCTATGGGATTTCATTTTTTAATATTTATTTATGTTATAATACTATTTGTGTGCATTGTGCAAATAATCACATTCGGAGAAAAATATAATGATGGAAACTATAACAACTATATAAGCTTTTTAGAATTAATATACGTAGTTGAATTATAATTGCAATTGTAAATTATAATTGCAATAACTATAACAGTTTATTCAACTATACATTAATTCTATAAAACTTGTATAAATTATTAACTTTATAGATGTCGCTATTCTTTTTTCTGTATAATTAAATTATACGTTCATTTTTAAGGTTTTATTGCAGTAGATATTAGAGAATTTATTTTTTGTATGTTATGACATTGTAACACATATATTTCTTTGTTTAATTTTTTTTAATATTATAGATTACATGAATTATAAGGAACATGAAACATCAACACAAATATATAATGGGAGATTATTAGATAATGGAAATAAGGATAAAAAAATGACAAAAAATGAAAAAGAATTATTGAATCAAATGTGGCCTACTGAGAAAAATACAATGTATCATTTAGGCGGTGCTAGATTATGGGAGCTCGATTTTGTTACGGAATCCACAGTTGTATTATCTACGACAACTGATAAAAGTAAAACCATTAATAGATCGATCATTAGAACGACCTGTTTTGATGCTGTTCTTAAAAGAAATGACAAAATAAAATCTAATATATCTTATTATAAACACCACTTTAATAGCAATAAGATAACAAAACTTGTTTCTATTGAAAAACGAGATGTCAGTCTTGAAAACGTAACGAGAATGAATGCATTGCGTTACGAGTTAAGAACGAAGCAACCTAGGGTAACAAAGAAATTAAAACGCGAATCGCAAAAGTACAAACCAAATCATTACAAGCAGCAAAGTTTCGAAAAGAAAAGAATAGTAAGACTTAACGATTTCCGATGTACCAGCGAAGATTCAACAGTGAAAAACCGCAAGCTATGCATTGCTAATACGAACAAATTGAAGCGTCAAATTGTTAGGCATGAAGATACAAACAAACACAAAAAGAAGCAACTAGCAAAATCGCAAACATCACAAAATTTACATTCCCTTCATAATACAGATAATGGTATCGTAAATAAAAAAAATGCATATCGTAAAACGACTGCCAATCAATATCTTCAAGTAGGTTCTACTGATAAGAAAAACAGTGAGAAAGTAATGCATTCTAATATCATAAATCATAAAAATAAATCAATATCTGCGTCGCATAAACAAAAAATCCATAATTGTTTTAATTGCATTTGTGATATCGCGAATGTAATTAACAATATAAGATCTGTACTTGACAGAACAAGCTTCTCATTAAACGAAATTAAGGCACTTAATTGCAGCGAATATAAAGAGATACAGGATAAAATAGTGATCTCAATGGATTCCGACATGGAGGAAGCCAAAGAATTTCCCCAATCGCATTACAACATTGAATCACTTAAGGGACAGAAATATATTAAACTAGAAGAACTAGAAGACAATTTGAAAAGCAACTCGGAACTTGACAGCGGTACTTCCATCGCAAGTTTTTCATCAATATTTAATATTAAACATGGCAATAATATAAAGAATTTTTTCCAGATAATGATGTTGTTTCATTACCCGGTCTTAATCTCAATTTACCCTGTAATCAAGACAGCAATAGTATCACATGGCTATCAAGCATTAGCAGACCGAGTTACACATGGAAAAGAACGGATGGTATTGCACTCTTCGGTGCGGCATCACATTGTTCTGTCATATTCGAATTCGAAAAGAAGCATTTCACAACAAAAGATGTCATAGATATAAGGCTCAATATCGAATAATTTTTGAATTATGATGTATAAAAGATGTTCCAGTAGTTTTACACGTTGAAAACACTATATATTTAAAAAATTGTTCATTGTTGAGTTTTGTGTCTATGACATATTTCTTGTTCTACATTACAAGTTACATTATATGTGAAAACTAACTCACCAGAATCCAATTTTTCGTATAATTAATGTAAGATTCTTTCGATGAAATTTGGAACTTATGGAATCGTTCGTTGTAGGTTTCGTGATGGAAAATGGCGATTTGGAATTGCGAAATGTGAATGCGAAAGACACGGGAAATTACACCTGTGTCATGACGTACATGAGCCCCGATAATGAAGAATCCGTGGAAACCACTTACGAAATCCATTTGCAAGGTAAATCACTAATTGAAATTTATATTTCAACGAATTCGAAGTCGATAAATGATTCGTTGAAAGAGATCTAAAAAGAGGTCTTTTACAGTTGTCACGCTGCCGAGGTATATTGTGCATGGAGAAAATCGTTATCATGTACGATCTTGTGACGAAGGAGATTTGGATGTGCTGGTAACATATTTACCTCCAAAATTGAATAATATTATATGCGAGGCAGATGTTTGCAACGCTTACGTCTTAACACCGTCTTGCTCCCGAAGTCAAGTACGTTTCCTTATGTACGTTTTCTTATGTTAGAGAAAAGTGTTATCCATAACTGACATAGATCTTCTAAAGAGATACTTCCTTATTTCTTAGAAAAACTAACTGTTGCAGTTTATTAGTACTGATAAAAATATGATTTGTTTAGATATTTAAAGAGGTAAAAACTCATAATTCATATATTTGTAGGTTGTTTCTATACAAAAATCAGCTAAAAATGCAAAAATAAAATTTATGGAATTTTCTTTTGCGAATTACATAATTTATATTATTGATAATATTACATTGCTTTACATACTTGTAGTTTCCTAAATCAATTTTATTTTTGTCTTAATATTATATTTTATAAAATGCAATGTAAACCATCATCCAATGGCGACATTCCAAGACGGGCCTATCTCTCATGAGGTTTTCGTAACAATGGATTATTTTCCGGAATTAGGTTGTTAACCTAATATTCAACTTCCAGCTTGGAGGATTCATATATATATTCACAGATATATTCATAGATATATATGGAACCTACAGTTTAATGCCAGATTCGAACAGCGCTGATAATCAAAAATTTCTTAATCACCAGATGGAGTCATTTTTGGCTACTTAATGTGAAAAATCGCGTATGATTGAATCCGAACATATCGCGATTTAATCGCATCGAATGGCAAATCACTCGACGTCTCGTAATGTAAAGCAGCATATTTATAAAACAGACTCTATAAGCTTATACCTTAGGGTCTTTACGATTCGCCGATTAGCTTAATCGGCTGATTAGTCCAATAGCATTTACCATCAAACGAAATGATAAATGCAATTGCCCAATTTCAATGGACTAATCGGCCGATTAAGCTAATCGGCGAATCGTAAAGTAACCTTTAATCTTTATAGTGTTGCATTATAGTATCAAATAGTCCTATCAAAACTGAAGACAATCGTATATTTATAAGAAAATCTTCAAAAAAAGAAACTCGCATTACATGTTTGCATTCTGCAAAACAACATAAAATATCTATGTATATATTTATAAATGAATGAAAAACGTTTTATATAAATGATAAGAGTCTAGAAAATATACATATTTATTTGTAAGTATTTGTGTAGATGGTTCTTATGAAAGAAAAAGAATAGGAATATGCGACATTATTATCTACTGTCATTTTGGGATCTATTTTGTCAGACTCTCATTTTTCTTAATTTTTGCTTATCTTATGAAAAAGATAATTATTGCAAAATTATAAAAAGTATTACAAAAGTTGCTATATTTTCTGATAAAAGACACTTTCTAGTTTATATTTATGTTTCTAAAGTTTTATTTTTAGCTTCCGTTTAAGAAATATTATCCAAAAACAAAATAATTTCAATGACCTTCCTCTACTACATAAAATAAAATACATTCTAGACTCTTAATTTTGATCTAATAATGTGCGCTATTTGCTAATAATTTGCGCTATTCTTGGTTATAGATTACAGTAAATATTCTGTTAGTGCCATCGCATATCGTTAAACTAATGACGATCGATCTCAAACGCTGCAACGTCTTCTGTCTTAAAGCCATTCAAGATAAACTTTCGCTGATACTGAGTAAAAATCTGCAAATCTTCCTCGGAAAGACTAGTTAGTTGACGAACATATATTTGTTTTACCTTGTCGCAACATACTCTCTACTTTTTTACAAATATAAAAATTAACTTCATTCTATTTTATCTGATTTTGTCTGTACACTATCGCTCAAAAATATTTATCCGTTCTTTATCTTTCTTAATTGAATGAAGAGAATTTTAATTTTTCTTAATCTTTTAGATGTTAGACTTGATAATAATACTTAATAGCTCAAAATTTTATATTCTATATATGTAAAGACAATATAGTAGAATTAGAATGAAATTTAAGAGTAAAAAACTATTAACATCGAGGTGAACAAAATACTTTTGAGTGGTAATGTATATTGTATTTTCATTAAAGTTTCGTTAAGTTACAAAGAATTTTTTAATTTTTCTGTTCGAAAGATATATTCTCTCTCTTTCTCTGCAGCAAAATATCTGTGATAAAATAATTAATGAATACTTATAATTTTATTAGATTAAAATAAAGAAATGTTGCGGCTTTATATAACTCACAATACATCTCTATAGAGTTCTTTAACTATAGTTATTTTCAGATTGCCGCATTACGAGCAGAGACTGGTGCCGATCGTTGAAAAGTCATCGTTCGCAAGACGGAAGAGAGGGAAAACCGATGCAAACGTATCCGCCGGAAAATCCAGTAATATCGGCTTATTCTCCAGCTGTCCAGCGGGATATGGTCTTCGTGATACACATTGTGGTAAGTGATTCGCATATCAGAGAAATCAATATGATATAATCAATTAATTAACAGCTAACGGATTTTCTTTCAGTTCCTTGTAACGTGGGCACTTATAGCGAGGACGGAATATCGCACTGTAAAAGATGCCCACCCGGTACGTATCAACCGAATCACGGTGCCAGAGTTTGTCGTACGTGCACTAATCCAACGACAAAAGGTTGTTACAATATGGTACGTATCCGATGCAATTTGTAAAATATATGCACAGTATGTGCATATACCTGAAGAGTTTCTAGACAAAAATTTTTAAAAATTAACGAATTCAGATATCAGCTTTTGTTCATATACTTATATATTTATTGCTTTCTTACATGTGTAATACGAATTAACTTCATCAATTCTATTTTGCCTGATTTTTTCACGCTATTGCTCGAAAGTATTTATCTACTTTGTCTTTCTTAAATGAAGAGAAGATTTAGGCTTTTATAATTTTCTCTTTTAGATATTATTAGGTTTAATAATGATATTTAATAGCTCAAAATTTTACATTTTACATATGTAAAGAAAATATGATAGAATTGGAATGGAATTTAGAATTTATAAAAATATATAATATATGTATTTCTTTTCCAAAATTATTTTTAATGATATCTGATGATGATGATAATGATATAAGTTACATTTATTAGTGTGGAAACTGGCATTAATCTTTAAAACAACTAACAAATAATTTTTAATATCAGTCTTTCACATTATTGCGGTAGTAAGTCATTTTCTCTCATAGCTCTGGAATTCTTTCTCCGCTGTAATGGTAACTTTGGCGAGTATTGGCGCAATACTGTCGATATGCTTGCTGTTACTATGGATAATCTGCTGCGCTAAGAAGAAATTCTACGTAAAGCGAATAGCTGGTCTTATTATTAGGGAAAATACGTTTGAAAAAGAGGTAAAATTATATAATATTAAATTTTAAGAAATAATAGAAGATAATCGATTCTTTTTATTTTACAGAAACATGTGGAGGAGCAACCGTTGATTAAAAATGCAAGTGAAAATGAAGATCAGCAATGGGACAGCGAGTACAGAAGCAAGAAAAAGAAAGGAAAGTTTTATGTAAATAAAAAACACCGAAAACAAAACGAAACAAAAAAATATAAAACGCACGTTCGTAAAATTCTTGAATAATACGATTAATTTTTTATCAATCTTAAAAATTCTCACGTTAAATTTAGCAGAATTTAAGTTAGTCCAAAGTTAATTTCGTTTTTTATTTCGCTATAGCTATACGAAGATGAATGGGGATCGCATCGTATAAAGAATGTTCCAATAATTAGCCCAGACTCTTATCGATCTCATGAAGATTATAACAATCGTAAGCATCTTTTGATATATAAAACTTCCGATACTGTTTCTTCATATAAATGTTACGTTTTTCATGTGTATATAATAACTCTATTTTATGTAGATTATCCAAAGCGATCATATCGTAAAGGACCGTGCCTGCCAGAATGTGATTTTGATACATGACATATCTGTAAGAAAACTTACTGCGAATAATGAAGAAAATTACGTAATTTAAGAGAAACCTGTAAGATATTTTAGGCTCAATTATGAATTGAAAAACTATGTAATATTTATCCGATTACATGCATATATTTTTAATATATAACTATCCCTACTAAATAGCTATGTATTACATTAATCTTTGTATTAATTACATCTTTATATTGGAGATAATGTATATGTTATAAATAAATGTTGTATGCATATGTATATGAACATTTTGAGATATTATTTTAATTATATAATTATATAATTATATAATATAATAATAATTATAATATAATATAATATAATAATTATAATTATATAATATAATTATATAATTTCAACATTTTAGAAGTATCGATTACATTGTTCAATAAAAAATGACTTTTTTTCTAACATTGGAACGAGATAAATCATACATCCTAGTTTTTTGGATGCTGAATACAAATCCGATTTCCAAAGCTCCATCACGTTACAATGTTGAGAAAACAGTTAGTGGCACAAAAAAGTCGTTAAGTATTTTGTTGTATTAAATATATTATAACTATATGTGACGTGCGGATGTTTTATTACAATTATGATATAAAGACAAAGGTATGCTCTTGCTCATATTTCCGAAAGTACCAATTCAGGGATTTGTTGTTCACCCAATATTAAATAAGGCTAAAATGATACATGGGGACACTCGGTTGATAGTTGAATGTAGTCCTAAACTGAAGGATTTTTAGGGCTATCGTAGACATTCTGTTAACAATTCTGTAACAATAAAGCGTGGTCAATAAATTACCAATTCATCATCGCCACCAATTGCAATGTTCATGACATCAAATCAGAAGCATCACTAATTACTATTGATGTTTCTTGTTTGTTTCAGAAATCCTTAGTTCCTCGTAGACATTCGTAATGAGACGTAAAGTGACGTTGTTTAAGGGCAGAGGATTTCCTGGTTTTTCAAATAAACAACGCTATTCTACGTCTCAATATGAATATTGACGAAAAACAAAGAATTTCTAAAATTTTGTTTCAATCTACATATTATAGTTTTTCGTAAAAACTTTCCAGGGTTGTATACACTTTTTAAAAGTATTTTAAAAATATTTTGAAATTCATGTTCCGTTGTCAACGGAATTCGAAGCCCTGATTACAATATTATAAATAAAGTATATCTGATGGGAATATTTCAAATTTTTTAATATTTTAAAATATTAAAAAATTTAAAATATTGATTTGGAAACAGGACCATTTACTTGAATAAATCAAATTAATACGAAAAGCACCGGTTACGGTTAAAATTAGATATTGAGAATAATATACATTTACAGAAAGTATTTTACATAAAGTAATAATGTAATCTTTTTACGGACTCTCCAATTCAAAACCAAATAGAATCCAAAATCTGGGCAAATAGATATCACTATGATTCTTGAATAAAGACTTAAAATTATATTTTGCGTACTAATTACCACGTTAATTCTCATTTGCCCGGATTTTGGATTCTATTTTATATAAAGTCGGAACATTCATTTTTTTATTAAGATTCGATATTTATGGACTATCTAGAATTAATTTTTCTTTACAGTTTAATTTGCAGTTTATTTGAATATTTATAAAAATTATGTTTATGAATAAGTCCCATATGGGATTTGGTTCTTCTTGGCGTTTATTTGTGCGTTTTTATCGTACGATAAATATAAAACAAAGAGATCCTCGGATCTCTCTATCCCATAGCCAATCACAAGCTTGAAAAATTTGTCATACAACAAAAACGTACGAATATCATCCTTATGCGTCAACGATGTTAGGAAAAATTTGCGAAAACATAGAAAAACACTTATTTTACAAATTTACCTATTTTACAAATGACATTTCTATTCTATTTCAAATATAAAATGAAAATGGTTTTCGAAAAATCATTTAAAATAGAAAATGTAAAATGCTATTTCCATTTACATACATATTTAAAATGGAGCTATTTTAAATATTATCCAGTCCTGATGGTTTGAACACTTCGAAAATCGCCATTGCTCGCTCGTCCCTTTTTCTGGTGAATTAATGAACCTTGGTATCAAGCGGTCATAGAGAATGTGAGATCTTGCAAGTGATAGTTCTATTGCAAAGCCTCAGATAAGTTTAGAATCTCTCTCTCTCTCTCTCTCTCTCTCTCTCTCTCTCTCTCTTTCTCTCTCTCTCTCTGATTAATTGATTTAATATCTATACATTAGAGATTATTTCAACATTTGATATTGTATTGGATTGTCCGGAAAGTTCGTGCCAATTTTGAAGGAAAATTAAAACGTAGAAGATTAAAATTTTTAATTTATTATATTTAAATCTTTTGCGGCACTAACTTTCCGGACAACCCAATATATCAAGTAGCAAGAATATGTTCTGATTGATCTCTTACTTTTTCTTCTTATTAATTTGAAACGTTGTTCTATTAAAATTATAATTAATTTATAAAACAAGGTTTAAATAAATTTGATTAATCTTGTATAAGAAAAGTAAATTCTCTTATAAGAAACATTATTTCAACATTATGGGTAAGTTTATTGCTATTTCTATTTCCGTCAGATTACGTAGATCTAAAGCAATATCCTGATTGACTCATCGGCTCAAGTTTACACTTTACGATTACTGTTACGGAATTTTGTCTGCGGTAGCCCTTAATTAAACCGCTAAATCCGAATAATTAACAAATTCAATATGGCGAATTTTAAAAATTTCAAAAATATTCGAAAAAAATTTGAATTGTTGCGAAAATTTATGTATACAAAAGTCTTTCTAATTTTGAATTTGTTAATTTTGACATTCGATTCGTATTTAGTCTAAAAATCCCTTAAGTTTAAATAAATATAATTGAAAACTTTTTACATTTAGGGAATCGTTAATAACCTAATTCACAGTTTTTTCACAATAGATCTTACATTTAACCGTATCTCATTAACCATAGTCAACATGAAAAATTCTTTTTAAGAGTTGAAAGTCCTAAGAACATGTTTGATTGCAAATAAAACTTCAATACATTACATTATTATTATATATTATAGTTACAATATGACAAAGTAACCGAAAATAACTCTTTTTGCAACTTGAATTATCAATTCAAAACGATAGAAAGCCAATGTAAGCCAGTCATAGGTTCGTGTGCAAGAATTCTTATATGTGAAGTGAAATAAAAATTGCAAACATTTCGATTCTTATTACTGAGTCGCCTTCAATACAGAATTGAAATAAATTCATCCGTGAATAATTAAAAAGTGTCACACAGTCGCTTAATATTATTTAATATTATTTAATGTCGTCAATAATTAAAATTTAAAGATCTGTCGTATTTAATGAATACTCAAACAGTACATTTTAAATTATCTGTAATATATCAAATACAAAACAATATAATTAAAATCTTAGAATGCTAATCAAAATTATAGCCATTAAAATCTTTGGATAAAACTTACATTACATTAAACTTAACTTACATTACTGATGACGATCAATTATTGCGAATGTGCTTACAATAAGACATTAGAAAGTGTGAGATCAAATGAAATTATCGAATGAAATTATTATAATTATATTAAGTTTTATTTTACTTGCTGACTTACATTTGCTTTCTACCTTTTCTGCAATTTTAACTATCAATTTCTCAAAATTGTAATGTGATGAAACAATTTGGAAATTACATTATTTGTATTTATTGTAAAAAAAAACTGCAGGAAATGACTAGTCTTGTTTTAATATTATTTTTGTTGAAGTATTATTAATTTGCTACGTATTTCATTCACATTTTTTTTTTTTATCAAATGTTAAATGAGAAAAATGATATGCTTATAAATACTTATAAATACCTTCTTATACTGAACATTTGATATACTAGTAACTTTCTATTATCTTAATTTCAGCATTGTATTTAAAGAATGGTGACTAGATTGATATAATTAAATTAATAAAAATAGTAATTAATATTCACATCATATATGTTTATACATATATTGCTGAAATTAAGATAATTCAATAAAAAATTATTAATTATCCATATCAAGTTCACAATGTAAATTAGCCAACTGCAAAATAGAACTCAACTCTAGTAATGCAAGGAAGAAAACGAAATGAGTAATAAATGATGTAGAAAATGAATTTAGAATACCTGATGGTATTCCAGATGATTATATTATTAAGATTGTAGAATTGAAAATTCACAATAAAAATGATATAATCTTAAAATAAGCTTCTATATCTGATAGATATCAGATATCAATAAATCATCTTTATTATAAACACATACATTTTCTATTACATTATTCTAGCTAGTAAATAAACTGCTCACAGCATTGATGTAGGATATCATACTAGTCTGATGCAGTCATGTAATCTGAAAAACAGAATGATAATTAAGAGTAATATTTTTATCAATTAATCAAAAATATGTATTGATGTGTATCCACGAATAAAAACCAAGGAATTTATTATAAAATACCTGACTCGCAAGGCGACACAACGTACTGAAAATTTATTTTTTCAACTGATAACGGACCATGAACAAGGGAAGGGAAAATGGGATGCCAAGAAAAACCATAAATCCAAGTAGCAGAAAGTGCCTATTTTGCAAGCTGAAGGGCATGTTCTATAAAGAATATCATGATTAAATATCCAATGGCCGCTTCATACATCAGGTTGTTATGCAATTATATTATATATATGCGAATTTGTACTCACATATCCAGGAACGCCATCATAAGGATTGTGATGCATGCTCCTACGAATTGCGCTCGTTGTAAACCTTCTCACCTGGTGAGCGATCGAATTTGCTGAATTTATCATATTTGAGAATAAATGCTCGACCAAATCACCAAAACTAAATTTGTTGATTTGTTCTTACGTTACCCACTATTGCGCACTCGTGCACATACACAATTACACACGTGTACAGATATTAGGCATGGTAACTACAAATAACGGCCAGTGTTGCCAAGTTATTTTGATATAGAACCAGAGAGAAGCTTGAGAGCGGTTATGCTCAGGATTTAGCTGTTACTTTATTTTGAAGCGCCTCTATGTTCACAAAATGTGAATATTGAATTATGTAACCAATGTCCGATCGGTAATGTCCACGATTTTTTGATTGTGTTCTTCGCTATATCCACGAATTTCAGTTCGTTAAATAGACAAAATTGTAAATTGCTTATAATAAAACTTATTATAAACGCCGGATTAATTGTTCGTCTTTATGTGTCTTCCACACACAGTGCGACATAGTGATCATGTCATCTTTAACTTTGTTTAACACAAACAACAAGGATGTAATGATCCATTGTGTCATTTGTGTCGCTTGAAAGGCACACTTTATCTAACGGACCGAAATTTTTGGACATAACGAAGAATATAATAAAAAAAATCGTGAAAAATTATCCGATTGGACATTAACTAATTCAATGTTCACATTTTATGGACATAGAAGCGTTTCAAAATAAAGAAAGAGGTTCCACACAATAAAAGGAATAAAGAACAGAGAACAGAGAATAAGAATTTCAACCTATCAGAAATCATATATTATACACACAATCATATATAAAATACACAGTTTATGATAGGTTGAAATTCTTATTCTGTTTTCTGTTCTTTGTTCCTTTATTGTGAGAAGTCCTAACAGCTAAATCCCGGGCATAACCGCTCTCAGGTTTCTCTCTGATATTTCTGAATATTATGGAGAATATTATAGAGAATAAGAGGCTGAACTAGGCTTTGAAAAGTGTGGTCAAAATCAGGTTTCTAAAATTAGCATTGATGATGCTCTATAGGCGGCATTCGAATCGCAAAACTTCTTTCATAAACGCTTACGCATGTCAGAAAGAAATGTGGTAAATTGTCATTAAAATTGTATGAAGAATGAAGCATTCTTCATGTAAAATTGATGACTTACCATGCAGCTGTGAGAACGCGAGAAGGCCTAATCACACCGTTTTCGCAGCTGCAGATCTGGCTGGTATTCATAGTCGAGTCTTATCAAGACCGTCTTAAGTAATGTCTAAGACACTAATGCAGCTTTCTGATCGGTTCGTGATTTCTTAAGACCGTACTTAAGACGATCTTGTATATAAGATCTGATTATGAATGCCGACCTTAGAGCTATTTCACACAAACTTGCATAGCCGTATAAACATATTCATAAAGAAAATCATTCAATTGCAGTTTACGTTTATCTTTATTACAGAAATGTGATTGGATAATTTTCTTTGCATATGATTATGCAGCTCTGCAAGTTGTGTGGAATGGCCCTTAAGGTCACTAAATTAACAAAGTATACCGCGATAACAATAGCACCGCGAAAAGAAAATTCACTGAATTAGTATTTAGAGCAAAAATGACGTTGAAGTGCAATCCTAATCAGATTCTGTTAAAAAGTCGGGAATTCATAAAGGGGTCTGGAAGAAGAAAAAGAACCTGATTCTGTTATTATCGAAAATGCCCGGTTGCTGTGTTGAAAATTGCAAAAACCGCAGCAAAAGAGGTTGAAGTTTTGATTACGAAGCCAAAATGACGAAGCTAAAAGCAAATCCCTTAAATTTTTCCTTAATAGTTTGCATTGTACGAAAACTAAAAAGAATCGCTGATAAACACTTATCTCTAGCGGAAAAAATTTTCACAAATTTAACAAAAGTTTAAATTCTAGCATTTGTTTATAGATTTTTAAAATTTTTATAAAATTCTACAAAAATTACAAAACGATCGACAGAGAGAAACCTGAGGCCGGCGTCCTATGAGTGGAAATTTACAGCGAAACGAAACACCAATCATAATTGCAGAAGAAAAGCAGAGCGATGACTGCAGAGTTGTGATTGGTCGCGCTGTTCCATTCCGCTGTAAATTTCCGTTCCATGGGATGCCAGTCTGAGAGAGGTCATGCCTTTTTCTCAGTACCGTCGAAATTGCCCTTACATTAATGTACAGTATATTCGGTTTGGAAACTACGTGATTACATCTATTTTTTGACTCGGTCAATAAAATCGTATCATCGAAAGTGGATGTGATTCGTGTCTGTATATCCACTACAATTTTATCGACTGTATCAGAAAATGGATGTAATCACGTAGTTCTCAAACCGAAAATGGATGTAATCAAGTAATTGAATATGGATGATTTCAATGGTAAAAGAAAAAAGATCAGTCTCTCTTAGGTTCCTTTTTGATTAAACCCAGAAAGAATTAAAGAAAAATGAAACGGATTTATCAAAAGCCGCCATTTTCAGTTTATCCTTGGATAGGAGCTATAGTAGAAACATAAAGATGACTTTTTTATGCTGATCCTCATTTGAATGCTCATTTTTAGCAAAATAGATCACGTGATCAAAATTGATGCTTGATATTCGTTAATTTCTATCAAGTGATTTATTTTGACGTTGAAAATGAGCATCGAGCATCAGCATGAAAAGGCACCTTAATAGAATATACGTTGTCGCATACATTAGTATAGTACCACTCTAATATTGTGTACATGTACAGCCAGTCACAGAAAGATTCTCTTTTCTGATTGGTTCTGTCATTTATAGTGCATTTCCGCAAATGCATATATGTACAGCCGGTCACAGAAAGTAGGTAGTATACAATTTGCTCACCGAGCGATTGGTTCTTACTAATGGATCTAACTATTTTATGTTCAACCGTTCTATGAGCAAGGCTGAGTTCCGAAATCTATCGAAAAATGTGTTGCAACTTTCTGTGACCAGCTGTACACATATATATGCATTTGTGGAAGTGCGCTATAAATGGCGAACCAATCAGAAAAGAGAATTACATTATCCGCTCTACTCTCCCTTGATTCTCTCTGGCCAAACTTATAACATATACTATACATATTGTAGAAAAGTATATGGATGCTGGATCTATCTTGGGTACGTTTTGATATTTTCTTTTAGTGCTGAAACTATATGTTATGTACGCTATAGATTTCTAGCACTAGCAGTGAATATCGGAATGCATTCTTTATAGATCTATGATGAAAACCATCGACATATAGTACTGTAGCAGGATTCTTTAAACGTTTTATCGATGATTGTCACTATCGTTAACTAGCCAATGACAGGACTATCGGAAGAAGAAAGCGTAATACTCATTAGCTATCACTAATTAACGATTGTGACAATTGTCAATAAAACATTTAGAGAATCCCGCAACTGGATGGAACATGCGGCGAAATTTTTCAGATTTTTCATTTTAACGGATCTATCTTTTTCTTCTTCTTGGCGAATGGACTGGCATCTAACAAGAATGGAACTTGAGGCCATTGAGTGTCTGCGTAGAATTGAACAAATAAAAAAAAAATTGGAATGCAATGCACCGACCATCCCAAACCGGGCAAATGTAACAAAAGATGATGCAATTAAAGCAAAAATGGAAGCCTCTCTAGACAGGCGTAGGCGCCTGCGCCTACGAAACCGCTGCTTCGGCGCCGTACGGACGAATAAAGGGATTATCGGTGGTGTAATACAATTGCACAGTTAAAACCACGGTCACGTTTTTAAAAAAAATGGTGATGCAACATTCGAAGCGCGAGATGCACGTCCAACCCACTCGAAACTAAACTCACAAGACTCTTAACGAATCTAGAAAAAGTAAAGTAAATACATAGACGTAATATCTCTAGACCGAGTGTATAGCAATTGCACACAAACGACACGAGTCAATTGCGCATAAGCTAATCACAGTAATAGAAAAAAAAAAATAAAAAGACTTCCTACAGAAGTCGCTGTAATAGTGGGCAATTGTTACAGATTCTTTCAGATTTACGTGCGATACCTGCAGAAAACTTAATTCGTACGACACCTGGGATTGGAGTCAGCGCGTCACGGCTATGTCGAGACTCCCAGTGCGCTTGTGGGATGTAGGTCTCGACAAGCAACTGGTCGGAGCGAGCGACTATCTACGCTCTAGCTATGCAGGCTGGTTCCGAGCTTGTAACACAGCTCACTCGTCGGGGCCAAGACCTTTAGCCAGCATGTAGCTATCAACCACTACCCCCTACTGGGCAATTATCCACGTCCTATCCATGATTGGACGTGGATAGTTGCCCAGTCCTCGCGATACCAATTTCGATCATTGGTCAGATCTTCGTAGAATATGGTACTGCTAATTTGCGCCGCCTACACGCGCGACACTGATCGGCCAATGCTTCGGGAGCCGCCGGGGATGCTTCATATAGGAATTGCTCAACATCCCGGGTCTCGAGGATGGGAGCCAAGCTTTCAACCTGATCAGCCTCTTTTCTGCGAAGGCTAATATATTGGCTTGTGCATAATCCTGAGATGATGAAGACAATGAAGTAATCAAATAGCTTCTTGCCTATCGGAACAAGCCGATTTTATATGGGGTCGGCAAAACTCGAACTCGGAACGGTAAGTCACGAATTGAACGCACAAAGCGTGTAATCACAGACGCCCGAGGGCAATTGCTACAGTGTGCAAGTGAACCACTCCCACTAGACCGAGCATTCGAGGAGGAAGGTCCTCATTTAAAATTACGCAATTAAAGGACTCATGTTCGGCCAGGAGCGGTTCACTTGCACACTGTAGCAATTGCTCACTGCCAATCACAGCGACTTCTATGTAGGGAGTTTTTTTATTTTTTTTAACACTATGAGATTGGCTTGTGCGCAAATGACTCATGTGCAATTGCTATACACTCATGTTGACCCAGATTTTCTTTCTCGTTTCGCATGCATGCAGAGAAAATGTACCTGAGTATCGATTATGTATCTTTTTCCCTAAGGCGAAAATGTGAAAAGTGAACATTTTTTGTATGTGGATATATGTTCATATATACATAAAAATTTTCACTTTTCACCTTTTCGCTCTACGAAAAAAGATATGTAGAAGATAATCAATACTCTGGGCCAATGAGTATGTCCTTTTTTAAATGAGGGCTACCTCCAAATTTCTGACAATGCTCGGTCAGTATAAGTACATACAATATCAGTATAAGTACATACAATATGGACACTGAGCATCGGCACCTTTGATGTGAGTTCCAGGTCATAACTCGCCGCCATGTTGTGGATTGGAAAATCGCTTACAAATTTGAGTTTTTATAAAGCTACAGAATGATTTTTCTAAATTAAAAAAAGACATAAAATTTGGTCGTGTCATGAAATTTATAGTGAATATATTTTTAAATCAGAATTATATAATAATATATAATAAACTCATTATATAAAAATAATATTCACATTAATAATAATAATAATAATACTAAACAGTAATAAGTAAAATAAAAATGATAATTGATTAAAATATATGAAATAATATATGAAAATTGTAATTAAATGTGAAGTTGTAATTTAATAATATACGTACACGCACACA
>NW_017259234.1:680202-683041 GCF_001594045.1 Atta colombica | reverse complement strand
CACGCACGCACGCACGCGCACGCACGCACGCACGCGCACGCACGCACGCACGCGCACGCACGCACGCACGCACGCACACATACACACACTTTATTTTACGAGAATACTTTAGCGTATACAAATATAACAGTCTACACAATATAGCGTCTCCGAAAAAATTTGATTTAATTTTTTAGTAAAACTTAATTTTATTAACCCTTTGCCATACTTTTACAAATTAAAAAAAAATTAAGCTTTGTACGAACGTATCACGGCTTTCACCCGTAATACTCATATTTGGCACGATTTCTTTACCACGAGTCTCACATAATATTGTAGGCGAAAGGGTTAATTATATTTTATGGAAAGAAGATGTAGCTAATCTAACCTGTAATTTCAACTTGCTGAAGGCCACATTCCTGATTGGAAATCGCATGAAACATTGGGGACCACATAAAAAGTTCAGTATCTGTCAAAATATTGTATGTACTTATACTGTGGCTAGAGATATTATGAGTGAATGTTTGGGCGCAGAACTCTTTTTCTACTATTATTCTATTAATCGAATTATGTTTCAGGAGAAAGGGAAGACAGTAGTATATTCTTTAAAGTCAGGAGCGTGGTGGAAGGATTACGTGATATGTGCAGTTCGGCTAAATCACACCTACTTTTGCTCCTTGTCGTCAGTGCGGAAAGGCTACTAACTATGAAACGCGAAACATGGGGGGTAATCATAATCTGTTCTTATTTTAAAATCATCTTAAATAATGTCTTGCACAAGGGAGTCGATTCTGATATCTTCAAATAAGATGAAAATTACAAAAGTGAGCAAATTTACTAGGTGTTGACCAATGAAATTCAATCAGTATTCTAGTAAGTTCGTTCACTTTTGTAATTTTCATCTTATTTGAAGATACAGAATCGATCTCAAGGAAAGATTTACTACCAACTTCATAATCGGAGGTAAATTTTACTTCCACAACCGACTTTTCATTTATCAGCGCTCTGTGTCAAAATGCTGTTGTCTATATGAGAATCCGAGTTACAAATTTTTTCAGAATTTTTTATCAACTTTTTAGTATTGCATTTTCTTATTTTTATCAACATGAGAAAGTACAGTATTAAGAATTCTGAAAAAATTCTCAGAACTTTATGAGAAGAAAATAAACAATTTTCTATTGCTGTTTTTCTGTAAAATCGATCAAGAACTTTTTAAAACATTATTATAAAATTATTTTTCAATAAGAACTTTCCAAGTTATGACTTGGAAATTACAATATCGCCAACATTAGAGTTCTTTAAAGTGTCTGATAATTAAAATCTTTTGAATATTATCTTTTAAATAATGTTCATAATCACGATCTTGATAACATATGTCAAGATAGATCGTTTCTTTTATTTTTATTTTTAGTGTAAAAATGAATTTTTAATAATAAAATAAATATAACAATAAATATAACAATATATATATTATATATTATATATAATAAAAAGTTGTGACGTTATAGAGCAATTTGAACATTTAATGTGTTTTTTGGTTTTTTCAAAGTTTCAAAATATATAAGAATATCATGGACTTCTCTCCAGATCAACAAATTTTTTTGTGTGGCTGTGTTATTAATGAAATTTAATAGTATTATCTTCTAAATAGCCTTGTAAATAACATATTATGAAAATTATTCAAAAGCGCAATAATTATTTTATATTATCTATTTTTCAACAAAAGTAATAAATTATAAAAGAATATTATATCTCATGTAGAAATTCGATATATACAATAAATGTGTTACTCATAATAAATTTAATATGTATCCATCCAATATTTTTTATTACTTTATTGATGAAATTGATACCTTATTACGCAGTACTTTATTGTTTACATTAATAATTTATCTAATTAATAGTATTAATATTATACTTTAAATAACCTTGATTATACATAAAATGTGTTATTCAAAAATGTAATAACTAATAATAATTTTATATTCATCGCAAGATAATAAATTTAAAAAAAGATATTGTATAATATTTTGAATAAAAATTCAGTATACATATATAATAAATTTTAGAAAATTATTGTTTAATAAATTAACATATCGCTGTTCATAAATATAATATATCAATCTAATAATTTTTATTTATTTCATCGAAGAATGTTTCCAAAGCTTGCTGTCTTATACATACATTTCAAGATTGATTAAATTAGAAATAATTAGAACTAAGGCTCAAATAATTTATAAAATCAATATAATAAGAATAGGACTACAGCCAAGCAAGATCTTAATGTTGTGTTATTAAAATCGTTGTGTTTAAAAAAACTGAGAAAAAAACAAACAGTTTATTATAACATACGTTTCGATCTCTATTGGGTTATTCTCAATGTTAAACGCAATTTAAAATTAACGACAATAACAATCAATTTTAATGACAAGAACTTAACGAAACATATGATTCTGCCAAAAATTGTAATATATAAAATTCATAGTAGTGTAAAAATATCGTTGTGGACATATGATTGTAAAAATGCGTCGATATGTGAACGTAAAATTATAGATACATTACAGACGGTTGTCTTATAGAGTGATGTAATTACAAAACACTTGATGGTCATCGACACAGTTGCTTATAGAGTGACCGCAAAAAGCGCAATACAAAGGCTTAGAGTTACAGCAATTGACTGACCAATGAAACAAATATAAATAGTCTAAAATCATAATTTAAAAGATTGTATAAATAATAATGTATAAAAATAAATATATGTCATAAGATACACAAAAATTTTTAAATTCTGGAGAAGAAACGTTCTAAAAATAAAAATAAAATTGAAAATTGTATAGATATGTATATATATATATATATA
>NW_017259234.1:676418-679961 GCF_001594045.1 Atta colombica | reverse complement strand
TATATATATATAATATATATCGGATAAAGATTCTGTATTACTTTGCTTATTTAAACCTTGTGATTGTCTTTTGTGCATCATTTCTGATATTAATTTTTTGTTATAAGATAATTCTGTATCCAATATTTTAATTTTCTCTCAATCAAAATTATGATTAAATTTGATGCAATGGCCCGAAATAGAAGGAAATCCCATTTTTTTGTTAATATCACAAGAGTACTCATGCACTCTCGTATGTAAGTCTTTTTGTTTGGCCGATGTAATTCACATCACAAGCATTAATTAAATTAATTATCCTTATTTTATTATTTTCCTGTAATTAACACATTATTAATCAACAATGAAGTCAAAGGAAAGAGTGGGTAAAGTAAAATACGCAGTAGGAATACAGCAAATGAGTTTGGAAAAATTTATTTCTTATACATAGTAAGAAATCTAATTAGAATATTATGACGAATACATTTCTTATTTTGTGATCGAAAATTTATTTCAATTAATTAGTAATCGCTTAATTAATCTGAATGAAAATAACTGAGAGAAAATAGTCGTATCAGCAACTAGAAATTTGAAGACAAATAGCGCTTTAACTATGTATTATAAAGTTCTACTAAGAACAATAAATAAGTCATATAAATTAAGAAATATTAAGTTACAGTAATATTAACCAACTACAAATGATTACCATATTTTTTACAATATTATTATATTTTTTTTATTGTTAGTTTAATTTATTTATTGTTCTTATTAAAACTTTTTAAAATACAAATTTTTATATATTTGGATACTTCCATGAATTTTAAGGTTGCTGAATTTTGGCAGAACTAAAAAATGTACTCGAGCATTATGCTAAATAGTTTTTCCTCTTAAGAGAAATTGAATTCTCTCTGGCAATGCCGCGTATTGCTTGGCTTTAGTGAAAAGATTTTGAATGTATTTTTTAAAGTTACCTCAATAATGATTAATTAATGCTATGATATCATGTGCTTTATTTAAAAATAGTGTTTGTCTAAAATAGAAAAAAATATAATTGTTATGTGTTATTTTTATGAGGTCTAAGTAACTATTTAATGTAGTAAAGATGCTATTTCACTATCAATTAATAGTATACAAATATTGTTGCTTTATATTTTTATAATATTGAGTATTAGATTAGTAGTTATTACTCTATAAAACTATAGTTACAAATATTATAATTGCCAATGTTACCAAATTTATAGTTGTCACAACAACTATTTCGTTTTCTCAGTGAACTATTTTAATTAAGTTTGTAGCAAACAATTCCTTTTTTATTTTGAAGTGATACAGAGTTTCATAGTTCATCAATTTATTTGTATTTTATTACATTACCAATATCGATTAATAGTTAATAAATGATTCACAAATGAGTAGTAAATTGTAGGGAAAAACAATTTTTTCATTAATCTTCGATGCTGTAATTAAATGTTTGCAGATCTTTGTGATTGCATGTTGTCTATTGCACATTTTTAAATTTATTATAATGTTTTGTAAACACGCAATTCGCACTTCGACAATTATAAAATAATTTATTAACGGGAATACCGATAAAAGTTGAAATTAATGTGAATTCTCGCATCTTTCAAAATTTAAACATATATCATATCTCTTTAATAACGAGCATTGAAAATGTCCAGATAAACAACATACACTGCTAATTATTACATGAAGTTCAATTTAATTAATTAATTCAGTTAATCCCACGCGCCTAAATATCACCGCGGTATTCAGCGTAATCATCGAACAATAATATCATGTTGTAGCGAAACAATCATATATCCTTTTATTATTTTTGAAAAATTACAATGACTTTAATTAGTGGGAATTTGTCTTCGGTCAGTCATGCCATTGCAAATCACATGCGGGATTGAAATCGTAGCGACGTTGGCGCATCGGCGGCCGACAAATTTAACGCACTCACACACCTGAAACTTTGCTCACCTTTATTTTCTCAAAGTAAGAGAGCGCAGAGGCCAGGTAAAAAAAGCAAATTTCAGGCGTAAGAGTACCATTAAGACATGCCAGTCGGCCCGATGATCATATAAAAGACCCGCTATTTCCTTCCTCGTTATGACGTCACGGCGGCACAAACACACCTGAAACTTTGCTCACCCAACATTAAGAGTACGGGCCGAGCAAAGAGTCAGGCCCGTCTGTAGCGCTCAATATCTTTCCGTTTCTTCAATGTCGGTCATCTCATTGACGTTGGGTCTTTCGGTCATCCCATTGACATTGAACGCAGCAACAACAGGTCGTTACGAATAAAATAGAGCAGATACTTTTTGTTTCCCATTGAAATAAATGTTCCAAACGAGCAAAGATATTAGTTTTGCTCAGTGTTCCTGCTTTAAAACAAAGGCTCTTGTTTCCTACTAGAAACATCATGGCTTCGTTTTTATATATATACAGATTCAATAATCTGTAAGTGGATTATATACAATCTTGGCCATAAATATGAAGCACTTCGAAAAAAAAAACAAAGTTATAAAAAAATATTTATTTTTATAATAATAATAATAATTTTAATATTTCGTTAGTTCTTTTTTTTATTATTGTCAGAACTCTTTTAAGAGAATAAAGGAAGACGATTTATATATTTGTGACCAAAGCTATATTTAAATTTATTTTAGAAATAAAAATTGATCCTTTTGAAAAATCTTATTGGAGTGCTGCTTCTTCCAGACACGTGTATTATCGAACTATGCGTATTATTCTTCTTTGAATATAAGCTGGTATAAATCTTCAGATCTGTAACAGAAAAAGAAAAAAATATGATTTTATATCACATCGTTGCGACGAAGAGACAAATTGCTATAGTTCATGACTCAAAAAACAAATTGACGTTATTTGTCCATCCAAATAATATCTTTGACGACATTTTGATGTCAAAATGACAACAAATAATCATCTTTGTTTCCAAGTGATACACACGTAGATAATTTTTGCCTAAGAAATATTGGCATTAAATATAGCTACAATTAATAATACTAAAGTGTCATTTAACGTAACGTAAGCATTTTTCACTTCTATGTTTTGTTCACTGCAACGATGATTTAAACATTTTTTTTTAGTGCTCTACTGCATGAAATACACGCTTAAGGCAAATTAGAATTCGTTTTAATGCACAAGTTACGGCGTCGCTCTGTAAAATGCAACTTATGAAACGATTCGCTTGCCTGTTTTTTAAAATCTCTTTTTTTTTCATAAAGAACGCGATAATAGAAGTGCTGGTTTTATGTTGAAACATCACTGAATGTAACAACCATTATGTACCATCGTCCCAATTTGCGACGGTGTTTATAACGTTGATTCAACGTTCATTTAAAGCGTTTTGTCAACGACGCCGCATGATGCGCGTTGGTTCGACTTTGGAGCTTGAATTAAAATTCGTGTCACTTCTCTGCGTCGCTCTGTTAAATGCGATTTATGAAATTCCCTCCTTGTCCCTCGGCGCGTTTTATCACCAAGTCTTCCGTATACACACAGCACAAGGCAACTTCAATGGGGGAGGGAAGGAGTGGAGGGGGG
>NW_017259234.1:674912-676408 GCF_001594045.1 Atta colombica | reverse complement strand
AGAGAGAGAGAGAGAGAGAGAGAGAGAGAGAGAGAGAGAGAGAGAGAGAGAGAAAGAGAGAAATCGCGAACCTCGTGTACCGACGTGATTGTTCCTCTGATGTTCATGAAAGCGCCCTTTCTTTGTGGCACACGACGCCCGATCGTGCGATGACTCGTACGATAGCGGGAACTCTCAGAGGAAGAACGGAGCAGAGCAGAACGAAGTGGCTAGGCTCTCTGAAGAGGATAGAGAGTGCTTTCATTAGGCGTGCATGCACGCACATATACGCAGAAGTAAAGAGAGAGGGGGGAGAGGGAGGGAGGGGGGGTGATCATCACTTGCTACTCGGAATGCGAGTATCAAGAGGAAAGATAGGAGATTACGTCAGGCTCTGGCTCCATTTAAATGCTCGGCATTGCTGAAATTGGTCCGCGGTGACCTCTGACTTTGGAACTCGTCTCGTTTCTTTGTCCAGGTCGCTCATCCCCTCGCGTACGACGTGTGAGTATATCCCTTGGCACTAAGGAACAGTCACGAACGACGACAAGATGATGAGGAAAAAGGTCTTGACGGAAACTGGCTAAGGAATGAAAGAGAGAGAAGGGGGGAGGGAGGGAGTAGTGCCGATTATCACCGGTTCTTTATCTGAAGTCTCACGTCAAAGCGGAGACATGTCGAGTGACGTCTCCGAAAACGAGAAAATGTTCCAATTAACGAGATTTTCACGCGCGAGAGGAATTTCTTATTTTTCTTATTTCTTTTTATCTCAACTCCGATTCTCCATTTCTCGTTGTCAACGCGATGGTGATGGCAGAAGTTGTCGTCGGACTCGGTGATGTTGACTCGGCGCGCGGTAACTTTCGGGGGACGGGTATTAATCATGCAAGTCGGTAACTTACTTGCGTATGATTCGGTTGGGCAAACAACGCACCTTGGTTTGAGGTTGAATACGCTAATGCCTGTCGTGTCGGCACACAACGGGCGAAGGATTAATATTCTTTTATCGTGCGCGCGAGAGTCGTCGCGGAAAACTGTTTGTTATTCCGGCTGTCTCACTAAAATCTACGCCGCGGCTATGATATTCCGTGTATCTTATTCCGCCTACCTGTGCACCACCGACCGTTATTTTCCGTTTAGATATGCGGCTTGGAATAGATAAACAGACGAACCGCCAGAATAGCGGAAGATGCAGCGTTATTTTAATTTTCAACCACTTCCGCCAGCAGAAACGCAGAGCTGAACTTGACTGTGTTTGTCTAGACAACATTACGAACGTATACAAGGATATGCGCCGTAGATTTCCGTTTTAATGATAATTGCTTCGACGGATTTTCAACTTGGCCTTTTTTTAGTGATAATATTTTTAATTCTCGACCATCCTTGCAATTGATAGGAAAGAATGATTTTGCTGAAAATAATTTTGTTGGATCAACAATACTTTTTAATAAACTTAAAATAAGTAATTAATTACTGTCTTTTAATATTGCCTTGTATTAGATTTCTAAAAAAAAAAC
>NW_017259234.1:665704-674812 GCF_001594045.1 Atta colombica | reverse complement strand
GTTTTGTGTATAATAATAATAATTTTGATTGTCTAATAAAATTACTTTCTGATCTCTCTATTTGACTAAATTAGATAATTCTGCAAAACTATTCTTTCTATATATTGGGTCGTCCGGAAAGTTCGTACCGACTAAAATTAAAATTTTAATATACATTTATTAAATTAAAATTTTCTGCGTTTCAATTTTCCTTCAACATCGACACGAACTTTCTGGACGACCCAATAGTACCTTAATAATTATGAAACATGTAATTATTACAGTACTACATAGAACTGTAGTTATTAATAGTATAATAATATTATGTAATAGTTAATAACATTTAATAGTTACACGAAAATTTGGCTGAAATATCTAAAAAATTAGCTAGTCTACAGATCTGAAAATAATTTTATTAGATCATCAAAATAATTACGTAAAAATTTCAAGCATAATGAATAATGTAGCAAAAATTTTAATATTTTAATAACCAATTTGAATATTCCATATAATTATTTTGATAATCCAACAAAATTATTTCCAGATCTGTATTTAGCCAAATTTTTAGATATATCAGCAAAATTATTCTTTCCGTGTATTAAATCATAAAGAAGATTATTAAATAATACTTTATCGAGACATCGTTTGCTTTGATTTTGTCACTCAAAAGCGTCGATTTATTCTCCAATTAATTTTCGATAAAATATTGCGTTTTTAAGCGAAGTGTCTCCAAATATCGAGCATATTTTAAGAGTTTACAATATTTCGTGTATATACATGCACGTGTTGAATCTCGGTCGTCGAAAAGAAAAATCACTGTCCATCAAGACATATAGATCCGATAAAAGTGTCGCTCAAAGGACACACTCTGGAAATTCTTTGAGAATCGCGGTCTCAGGAGTCTCCTTCGTCTTTTATACTCGACGAAATCGCTATCGAATTCCGCTAGTGTGACTTGGCCAGTCTCTTCTCGATCCTCCGCTTTTCAACTGAGATCGATCGACCCTTCGCGAGGATAAGGTTGACGGACGCAAACAAGATGGTTTCGCATTTCTTCTAGAACTTCCCGAATGATACTCGTAATAACGAGTCCCTCGCGAAATGTAGAATTTATTTTCAATCCCGAAGACTTGAAGTAAAAAGTTATTCATTCAGAGAAAAACATACATTCTCGACTATAACTGTAAAAGCACAAATTGACGTAAATTCCAATACAAAGTAAATTAAAAACAGCTTTATTGAAAGATAATATTTACTTTTATAATAATTTTAGCTAATCTTGTTAATTTTCTTTTGATTTTTATTGCTATTTTTTCCAATAAGATGCAGTAAATAGAGGGTGCTTTATATTTAGTCTATATATAGTAGTCCATATATAGTTCATATATAGCAACTATAAACATGAAAATTATGTAAGAGTTTATATGTAAAATTTTATATGTAAATTTTACATATAATTTATTAATGTAAGATAACAGTACTCAATGTGGCCAAGTACTCAGTCTTTATCCAACATAGCCTACTTGTACATGATTGTTTGATAGATAGATTTGCATGAATAAATCTTTATTTATTGCATCCATATAAATATCTCATTTTCAATTAATGTTAACAAAATGTTTCATAATTTGAATATGATTACCACTTCAATGTTGGACCAAAAAAAATCACAACGCTTAAATAGATTATATTGGATAAAGTTACCTTGTAGGCTCGTTTTCACAATAAATGATTACCTAAAGATTAAAGGTTATAAAGAGATTCCTCAATAAAATTCATTCAACTTTTCGATAATCTGTAATTTTTAGGTAATTATATATGAAATTATATATGAAATAATTATATATGAAAATGAGGCATAATTGAATAAACTATTTTATAATTGCAATAATTAGAAAATAATTTGTTTAATTATATATTTACATTTAATTTTACATATAAAACTTATACAAAATTGTCACATTTATAATTGTCACCACTATGTCTTTTCCTCTGAGTGTTCGTGAAGCGCGGGTATGTCTTCAATAAAATAATAGAACTTTTAAAACGATTAAGATCCTTTTATTTCAAAAAGTAATCGAGTAATTTAAATTAATCGAAAAGATATTAACAGGTCGGTTATCGGAATTGACCTGGCGAATTTATTCTGTGATTCTCAATTCTCAGGTACGTGTCTAGATTTTGCGTAGGTGTTGGAACGGGAACATGTAACGAGAGCGATGACCGAAGAGCGAAACGGCCGAAAAAACGCTTATGAGCGGGTCTGATGGAACATTTATCCTGGCCCTCCGGATTCTCTACGCGGATGATCGATCGACCGTCGCTCGAGCGGCGGGAGCGATATTTTGCGAAATATTTTCGAGACACCATTTTCCGGTTCGCTGCGTTACATTTTACACGCGTACGTGTGGCCGAATTTATATCGCATATTCGACAAAACAATTGTTCTCGCGAATTGTTGAACGAGATTATTTCTATGCCGATTTAATTTTCGACTGGCTTCATCAATACTCGAAGATTGTCTTTTGGTTAACGTTACACGTTATTTATACACTTACTCCACGGAAAGAACCGTTTTGCTAAGATACCTAAAAATTTTGCCAGGTACAAATCTGAAAATTTTGTTGGCCATCAAAATAATTACGGAATCTCAAGTATGAAGAACAATACTACAACATTTTGACATTCTACATTTTTATATCCAACTTGAGTGTGCTACATAATTATTTTGATGGTTCAATAAAAATTATTTTCAAATCTCTATCTAGCTAAATGTTTAGACACTTCAAAAAGTGTTCTTTCTATTGGCAAGAAAGTAATTGCGTTTTTTTAAAAAAGCATCTATCAGTAAAAACCACAATTACTTTCTTACTAATCAATATAAATATATCTTGATGGAGTAAAGTTTCAACTTTAAGAATCTCTTTTAAATTGCGATACGACAATTTTTAACGGATAAGCAATTAAAGTAAAAATGATCCTTTTATTTCATCCGCGATAACTCAGTAACCAAAAATTGTAGGAATATTTTTAAAAAATGATTTTGTAAGGAAAGTATCAAGCTTTCATGATAGGTAGTCGAAATTTTCCGTCTTTTCCAGCTCATAGTTTTTGATATGTAAAAATACCAAACTCATATAAACTTAAAAAATGTGATAAGCTTTTAAAAATAGAGATTTCTTTAAAATTCTTTTTTTTTTTAAATTTAAATTTCATTCGTTATTGACGAAAATATTGTATATACAACTTTGAGCTAAAAAAACGCAATTACTTCCTTACTAATCCAATATAAATTACTATCTACTTCGTTGCAACACGAATATTTTATAAGACTTGAGAGACAATGGCTGCGTTCAGCAGAGAAAGCAATTTTGCAACTGTTGTAAAATTCTTCTATATGATTGGTTTATACATTTAGATCTATAAAGAACCAAAAGCAAGAACCAATCGTATTGAAAAATTTTATAACAGTTGCAAAGCTGTTTTCTCTGCTGAGCGCAATTATTACGAGGAATGGTGAAATAATTTTAAAATAATAGTTTTAAGAATGTGTAAAAGGAGTAATTGTTCCTCTGATAAAAATATATTATCAAATCTGTCTATTGAGATAAGAAACACTAGAAAGAAAAATTTAGGGCCTTCTGTAAAAGTGTGTTGAGATATTTTTTAACAGCAACTAAATATTTTACAACAAAAAATTTAGTTCCTTTATGAAATACATTTATAGTGTAATTTGATGAATTTTCATCTTAAATTCATCAGAGAATTTTCCTGTAAAATATCATACGGTAGTTTCAGAACATCCTGTATACAAACGTGCTTAATGTGCATCGGAAATAGCTGTCCGTCGCGTTATGTAACGGTATAATGATGCACATTTTGCCAACAAAACCTGGTGAGTTAAGCTACTCTCGGGGTCGTTCGTTCATAAAAAGAAAGAAGGAAAGGAGAGAACTGAAACTGAGACGAGCACAAAAAAGAGCGTACCGGCGTTTGACAGGAAGTTGACCCAGCGTCCGGTTCTAATGTATTTCCGGCCGGTTACGGCTATCAAATCGCACCGAGTTTGCGGTTTCGACGCTCTATTTCTTTTATATCCTTTTCCCCGTTATAATCGCCAATTCTCGCTTTTCGACCGTGCTCGAATTAACGACGTGTAAAGACGTCGTTGAAAGCTTTATTATTGTCATTAACGTTTCTACGCTTTCATTCGACCAACATGGCGACGGGGGCTGAAGCCATCGTATTGCAGGGCGTACCATATAATTCCGTGGAACGGCTCTGTCGAGTATTTTATTCAAAATAATTTCAATGCGAGTTTTTAAAGCTCTTTCATCATTAACAATCGATTATTTAAATTAAAAACGTTCTAAGCAAAAAAGATCGTTACACAGATATCGACCACATGAGAAATCGGGATGAATCTGTGATGCACGTTTTAGAACGTAGAAGGAAATTTACTGTACCCAAAGGATCAATATATAAGCACAAAACTGCTTAGAAGTTCGTAAAACCGATCGCCGGTACGGTTTGCTACAAAGGCAGCGAGACGAAGCAAGAAATCATACATATCGTATCGGCGCGCAGAACGAAATGAGGATAAATCTCTGCGATAAGACTTAACGATCTCCACCCCTAAACGCGTTACAGTCATGCTACAACCATTTGCAATCTCGCGAGCTCGTAAAACAAAGAAAGGAACGGGATTGCGGCGGTTAAAGTCGACTGCGCTCGCGAAAAAAAGTCCGTTAACGAATCGATTGAAATGGAAATCGATTGAACAAGCACTTGCCGCTTGTTATTCCCCGTTTCCTGTCTCCCCTCTCCATCCTTTTATTTTCCCTTCTTCTCTTTTTTTCTTTCTCTTTCGTCTAATGTGATTCCTCCTTAACGCAGTAGTTTCGCGAGGTAGAAATCGCACTCTCGAAATCTAGACAATAAATGAGAAAGAGAGAAAGAAAGTGAGACAAGCGGAGGATGAGGGATAATTGTATTGTAATTGCATCCTTCGAGCTAGGTACATGCGACGAGACAGGGAGAAAGAGAGACGTTGGAGAGAAGCGAAACCACGTTGGAGTCAAGCCGAGTCACGGTTGACCCGATTTTTTTTTCCTCCGCTTCGACTCCGACATGGCGCGACGCGGCGAGAGTACTCTGAAATAAGCGCCAGGTTCGCGAACTGAAACTAATACTCGCGATAGCGAGGGAAAGACGGCGCAGAGGGAAACGGATCTAAAGTGACGGTCGTTGTGGCGTGGAGAAAGAAGAGAAGAGCTTGAGAAAGGAGAATCCGCGAAGGCGATGCGGAAATCTGAAGCCATGGCGGTATCCTATTCACAGGGTGTCCCGCGCGCGTAAGTGCTATCATAGCGAGCTACCCTTCGATGTGGATCATCGCTAAAATAATTCCTTATCTCCTTTCGTAAGAGTCTTGCCATAACGAGGAATCCCTACATCCAAAGAACCGATACTTTCTTGAATAAAATATGGAACAAGAGATGGTTCTTAAATTATGAGTAATTGAAAGCGAAGAGTTCTGTAAACTTTCGAGCCTCAATTAGCTAATAAATTAACAATTTATTTTTATTGTTATTAAAATTAAATATTCTTGGATACTTGTAGAATATATGATGATATACAATTGGAATGTTAAAGTCAATATAAATTTAATTTAATACATTTCAGTGTCCCAAACAGTGTTCTCGAATGTTTGTATTAACTTAACATAAGATGAATATGTGTCATAAAGTAACACAAGTTATGGGATAATTTAGATAATGCGGGATAATTTAAACAAGTTAACAGAACTCTAAAATTATATAAAAGATTGAGGTCGCATAGTATATTCAATCAAATATAAAACATTAATCCACTTAATAAAGTATATTTTATATATTTGATTGAATATACCGTGCGAATTAAATCTTCCATACTTAATTCTATAATATTATATCCATTTAATTTCTATTATTTTCTATTCAAATTAGCCCGTTTTATTCTATTATGTAAAAAATTAACACAAAAATATAACACTAATACAATTTGTAAACAAATTATAGAAGCATATTTTTTAAGTAAAGTTAACATTTATGATATGTTACATTAACACATATCTTATTTATTTATTTTAGAATTTACATTTTAAAATATATTATTTTCATAATATTTATTTGCTTATAAATTGTGTTATTTTAACACTAAGATTGTTAATATGAAAATACGAAATTTTCAAATAACATATTTACAGTATGTTAAATTAGCACGCAAATATAAAAATTCAATACAAGGTGTTAAATTTCCTATATTTTATATTTATATTAAAACCGATCCTTTTCACAAGGACAATTTATTTTAATACAAATATAAAATATTTTCTATACTGTGTAATATCCAGTAACTGATATGTATGACATATAAAAAAATAATTTATAAAATACATACTTATAAAGTGTATCATTATATTATATATATTATAATTACGTTGGTTTTAATTTTCTATTTTATAAAATGTTTCGAAAATGTTTCGACGAGTTAACGATCAAATATTGTGAAAGAGCGTTATAAATTCTTTAATTCCCCGATTATGAGCTTGTCTCTTAGTCCTTGTCGTCGCGCGTCGCGCTCCGAAAATTTCTATAAAGAAAGGGATTATCGCGATTCTGCTAGCAACGTTACTAACGACGCCGCGCGCTTCGCTTCGCACATGTGCCAGGGTCTTTGTAATCCGCGACGAGACAAACGTCGATCGATAAGCGTGTTATATGCATTACGAGGCCGCCGTCACCAGTGCAGAAGGAAAGTGTTCCACTCGACGACGGAAACGTCAAGGGAAACGACGAGAAAGACGAAGAACGTCCACGAGTCCACTATTTTCGTGCAGAGGATACTGAAGTTCTAGATATATCAGAGTTAGGTAAGTTAATGTTTTTTTTAACTGAATAAAGCTAAAGTTAATGGCTTTACAAAATTAATAAAATTAATAAAAATTGAAGGAATAAAAAATTAATTTAACGTAACTTAAGTCAATATTGAATTAAATTAAGTTAAAAAAAAAGTTAATTTTGAAAAAAATGATTTTTTAGATCATAATGTCCTAATTTTTCTTAAAATGAGATTAAATAACTACAATATAGATTATTAAGTAAATTAAATTTTTAGTAAATTAAATTTTTTATTCATATGTGATACATAACGATATAATAACTATATAAGTTATATAACTTTAAAAAAACGGCTAGCACATAGAGAAGATACAAGATCAGTGATCACTTTTTAATAAATCTTAAGTCATAAGAAATTGACCAATTACAATCGAATGCGAGAAGAATATTTGACTGTAATTGATCAATTTCTTATAACTTAAGGCTTATGACATAAGACATAACGGCATAAACCAATCAGAGGCTGTATTAGCATCTTAAGACCATGTTAAGAAATTACTTAAGATGGTCTTAAAATATGAACGGATTACGAATATATATTCTTAGTCTTATTATATCTTATTTTCTAAGATATTTAAAAAAGATAAAAAAATGTTTTAACTTAAAAAAAAGTTAAAAAGTTAACGTTTAAAAGTAACTTAGTTAAGTTAAAATTTAATGCATTTAAAATTAACCAAGTTAAGTTAAAAGTTATTAACTTTTTAACTTTTTTTTAACTTTTAACTAGTTACTATCCAATCCTAAGATATAATATATCAAAGTAGAGTGCAAAGGTTCTTCCATCTTTGACCTGATAATCATATCATATTATAGCCACATATTTAATAATCATATCATAAAAAATTACTAATAACCAAACGTTTATTAGACTACTAGATCAAAAATGGTGGTCAAAGTAGCTAAAGAAAAATTGTCGGTATTTCAGCTCAGGTAAAAAGATTGCGCTACTTTGGTATATTTAGAACTTTAGAGGACACAATATTGTCACGCCATGTGGACTCCTTGTTTCGTCATGCAATATTACAGGACAAGCCAACAGCAAGAGTCTGAAAGAAAATAATTTATCTCACGCTTTTTACAATTTTCCTTTCTACAATTTTTTTAACTTTGTAGAACTAACGTAGTTGTATCTTACTCTATATTGGACTCAATCAATTATATCTCTCCGAAGCTACAGGATGGCAAATGGGGATCTATGTTGGACCCATTATGTAATGATTATTTGGATAACAAAGATCCTGATGAGACTTTTAGTTTTTTCTATAAAGATAAGTTTAAAATAAAATATATATTTTTGAATTTACTATTATTTCATTCTTCACTTTTTTTGCTACTTACACTGTTACACTGGTCTGTAAAACAACTTTTTGATATGTCTTAGCTCATCTAAATATTAATAAGCTTATCTGATATTTACAAAGACTATAATTTTGAATATATAAAAGATAATTAATTAATTAAAGTGTGTATTTGTTTTAATTATTATTTATGTAAATTAAATTTTTTAATTATAAAAAATGTTTACAAAAAAGTACGCATCTAAATTTTTCACTTAGGTCAATTTAATTCTTGTTTGGTAAATTAGGATTAATTCTTGTATTGGTACAACAATTGTCATTTACAAAATATCAAACAATTCAATTTTTTTTATGTTACATATTCAAATTTGGTTCATTTTTATTGAATTATTTGGTATTCATTCTCTTTTATACTCTAGAGACCCTCTAATCAGAGTTCGATTGTAACAATAGAGGAGTCCAATATTTTTCTTCAAAATTGTGTGAGTGAGACTATTACAGAGCGAGAAAAAAATATTTTATCTCATTCTGTAATAGTGCGAAAGATATATTTTAGATATAAGAGAAAGATATGTTCAAAGATATGTGCTACCTTGCTTTGAATGAAGTAAATTTTGTGAAAAATATTGGACCAATAAAGGTTGCTGTCACGTGTAATTAGACTCTGATTAGAGAGTCTCTATTTCATACGAGTTATGTTATTTGGCTCTTTAAAATTAATACCTTTTAATAAATTAAATGAAATCTCACAGACTCAGTATATTATAAATTTTGATGTAGGATCCGGAGAAAAGAAACTTGTTTTTAAAATATGCATGTGTATAATAATTTGCATAGAGTTTAATGTGATATTAGTTTGATGATGTCAGTGATTGTATTATAAATTTTGG
>NW_017259234.1:663787-665604 GCF_001594045.1 Atta colombica | reverse complement strand
TATATATATGGTTATCTGCAGATTAAAAGTTATAAAAAAATCATTAATAAATTTCATTAATGAATTTTTTAATAATCTTTAATTTTTTAGGTCTTTAAGAAAAATAGAGTAAAAAAATGTATATTTGTGTTGAGAACGATCCATTCACGTTTTTGTTAACAGTTCGTGTTGAATTATTCAAGTGTTAATTTGATTATATTATTAAAATATATTATTAATATGATTATATTATTAAAAAATTTTGTGTTGATAATTGATAATTAACATTTGTTAATATTAAAATGACACAATTTACGAGTAAGTGAATAAATAATATAAAAATAAAATGTTTTCAAACGTAAATTTTAAGATGAATGAATAAAATGTGTATTAATTTAACATATCACAAATGTTAATTTTACTGAAAAAAGATGCTTCCATGATTTGTTTACAAACTGTGTCGATATTATCTTTTTTTATATTTATTTTTTTACATAATACTTATGTGATCTTCTAATATATTCATCTTATGTCAAATTAATTCAAAAATTTGAGTGGATCACATGCGATTTATGACTTATAAGATAGACCCAGCATGCTCCTATGATAGAAGAAGCCAACAGAATGGTGAGAGATGCAATACATCGATAAATCTCTATCCTTCTCTTACGCACATATTCACAATAATGCAGAAAAATAGATAACTTTCTTGTTTTTGCTCTCATTCACTCTCACTGTTATGTCGGCTTCACTTTTTATAAGATACAAACCCAGTATGGAGGCATCTTATAAAATATGGATTTATGTTAAATTCGATACATTTTTTCCACCAGTAAAGGAAACCTAAGAAATAATCTTGAGCCAATCATCCTAAAATATCCGGTAAACAAACTTTACCGATAAATAAATAAAATAAAAAAGCGTAGGCGATGGAAGTCGAAGAATAAATCAATGCTGACCTTATTGGAATTATTATTTACAATACTGGTGATAATACTGATAATGCATACCGGTGCTTTTGTCTTGTTTCGTACGCCTTCGGCAGTCTCTATATGGGGACAGCGATCGATCGATCGCAATGCGGAGAGGACGCTCTCCACGGAAACGAATAAGAAAAACGGCGCATCCGGCTGTCCGGACGATGCTAACATCCGACGACGCCATTTCAGCGTCGCGAAATAGATCACTCGACTTATCCGGCTTTATAGTCGACTGCGAGCACCGCCGAGTCGTGGAAGCTTTTTCGCACACGTATTGCGAGTTATTTCAACATAATCGCTCCACGAACTGTCGAATGGAGGGAGGTGGGAGGAAGTGGGAGGAAAGAAGGGGAGAAAGAGACGGGGGGAGGACTACGAATCCGCTTCGAGAAAATATGATTTGCTTGATTCATGTGTGTTCTTCGCTGCAAAAATAAAGACGATCTTCTAGATCGAAATTTTCCGAAATCATTTGACCGCTCGTCATATCATCTTTTTCTTCGGAAACGCTGATCGCGTGATTGATGTGGATATCTCGCGTTTGATGTGTCAATTATCGAACTGATGCAACGAGCTGATGCACGCGCTATATGTACCTACATATCAGAGATTTAGATGTTCGATACTTTTTACAAAAAGATTGTCCATGCTGTTAACAATTTAAGTTGTAAAAAAAAATTTGGTAATAATAACTAAACTTAGATGATAATTACCAAAAACTTTAATGAAATTTCGATCAAATGTTCAGTTAATATAATTAAAAAATTAACATTTAGTTGGACCAATAAATTTTACAATCCTAAATATTTTAGATTTAGTAATTATTATCAAAACGATTGCCCTATAGGCACATATTTT
>NW_017259234.1:633575-663687 GCF_001594045.1 Atta colombica | reverse complement strand
ATATATATATAATATGAATATTATATGAATATTATTTATCGTTTGTAATATTCATAATATTCTAAGAATATATTATAGAGCGGTTTTATTATTATGCGGAAAGAACAGTTTTGTTAAAATATTAAAAAATTGAGCTAGATACAAATTAAAATAATATAATAATAATTTGATTAGACTATTAAAATAATTATGTAAATTGCTTAAGTTAATCGCTAGAATTTGAGAATTTTTTGCAGCATTGTTCATTACGCTTGAGCATTATATTGTTTCTAGATAATTATTTTGATGCTCCAATAAATTTATTCTCAGAATTTATACTTAGCTAAATTTTTAGGTACTTTAGTAATATCGTTATCTCTCTTTATGCTAAATTTTTAGGTACTTCAGTAATATCGTTATCTCTCTGTTGTTATTGTCGGTAGTATTTATTAAATATTGCACCAATACGCTAAACAACATTTAATACTTGTTATCACACGGAAAGAATAATTTTGTTAAAGTATCTACAAAAGCTAGATATAAGAAATAATTTTATCATCAAAATAATTATTAGGACTTAAACTGATTATTAGAATACTAAAACTTTTTTTAGTATTACTCATCATGTTTGAATTTCCTACAGAATTATTTTGATGGTCTAAAGAAATTATTTTCAGATTTGTATCGACCTAAATTTGAGATTCAGCAAAATTTCATCATTCTTTTTCGTGCAGATTTTTTTTCAGTATTCAGAGAGGACAGGCGGTCCTCAGAATTCGGGACGCGTAATTTCTTTCATAGCGGTGTTCTCGTAGTGGCATGTTCAAGAACTGCTGAAGGGGACATACATTTCATTGTATGCACGTAAATCGCGTTCCTTTGATGCGACACGGCATCAGAGAGAGAAGCTTGTCTCAATGTGTTTCATACTGAAACGCGCAATCGCGACTGTCGGCGCGCGAATGGCGTCTTGGTGTAAACCTTCTGACGACGATGATACGCTGGTACCTAACAACGCATATGTATCTCTCCAAACACTGTGCCACTTTGTTGTATTACGTTGTGTGGATCTTCCCGATTCCTACCGCAAGTGAATTTCAAACATGCAGCGCAGCGAGCAGTCATACTACAAAATTAGACTGCCTCGTTGAATCATTCAGCGCAAAATACCGTCAAAGATGCTGAGATGTTTCCTTGTTTCTCTAACTCAAATGGCTTGAAAACACAAATATACCTACAAATATTAACAGAGAAAGATTGTCATACTATTAATTGTTCTAAAGAAATAACTATATTACGTATATATGAAGGACACGACTCTCTTGTTTAAAAATGATATAATTAAAGAAACATAATTTTCAATTTACTATTATAAATATAAGTAAATATTATATAAGTAAATATTACCCTATCAATTATAAAAAAAAGTGAATTAATTTTGACTCCATAAGAAATCGTTAATCAACAATATAAAAAGGGATTTTTTTAAGACTTATGAAACAAAAATGATATTTAATCACATTAAGTATAATATATCTTTTTTTATCGATAATATTTGATTAATCAATAATTTTCTGTTAAGTTATTAATTTCCTTTTCTTAATATTTTTAGAGAAACTTAATATCTTAAGTTGTCATTTTAAAAATAAAAGAGCGATACAAAATTGATAAAGTTATGAAGTAGTTCATGAAAGTAGTTCATTACTATTACTTGTTACTATATGATTTTGAAAAGTAATTTGTTATCGTTACTCAAGGTAACAAATCGTTACAATTTTCGTTACTTTTTCACAAATTTTGATGACTCCTTTTGCAGAGGTAATCCAATTGTCTTGATTACTACTTGACCAGTTCAGCATGAGATTTATAATGACTTAGTCAAACATAACATTTTCTTCTTTTGAAATTCGTTTATGCACATTCCATACATATGTACTACATGTGTACAAAGCAACGATAAAAGTAACAATTATATTCATTACCTAAAAAAAGTAAAGCATTATCATTAATGAAGAAATATAATGTTATTACCCATAAAAAAAATGAAAAAAATGAAAAAAAATGAAAAAAAAATTATAATAAAATATTACAAGCCTATTTAAGTCAGCACCGGGATGAATAGATGCAAATTTTTTCATTTATTTAATAAAAGTTTAATAAAAGACGTTTCGATCCTTGAATTCTCTTCAGTAATATACAACTATCATTAAATAAATAAATAACTAATTTAGGTTTAATATTATTATTTATTTATTTATTTATTTATTGATAGTTGTGTCATTGTTACTGAAAACAATTCAAATTAAGGATTGAAACATTTTACTTTAAATAAACAAAAAAATTTGCATCTATACATCCTGTTGTGCTTAAATAGGCTTGTTTACTTTCTTTGATTTAATCATCTGAATTCAGAATTCTTTAAAAAAAAAAGATATTATAAGTAATGTTACTTTTTCCAACCCTGGTGATATATTTTTCAATATGAAAAAAAAAAAGATCCAACCGTCAATTTTTATGAATAACCGATAACAAATTATACATTCGATAAAATGATCATAAAATATATGTAATAAAAAGAAACAATTAAGAAGAAATGAAAAATATAAATATAATTTTCTTTTTAAAAATGTTTTTCCTCGATCAGTCATACGTGAAAAAATTGATCCTTGAAAGCTTCAATTGCAGACAGCATCGGTTGCATCATCGTCGTTAGATCGGCCTTTGATAAGCCTCGTTTGGTGAGAGACGTTGCGTCATCGCGTCGTACGCAATATTTTTATCGCCTCTGAAACTATTCCAGAGGATAGAGAGTCGGAATGCGTTCGGCGCATTCCGACTCTCTATCCTCTGAGCTCGTTATTGTTTTTTCCCACGTCGCGCGTCGCGCCATGTCGCCATTCTGCTGCTTCCGCTTAGCGTATTTTCAAACGCACGCACAACTGTAGATTTTTCAGAATTTCGTAATACCGCATATAACGACCTGACGCAATCGTGTTCCAGCAAACGCGCGCGCGCGCGCGCGCGCGCGCGTGTGTGTGTGTGTGTGTATGAGAAAGAGAGAGAGAGAGAGAGAGAGAGAGAGAGAGAGAGAGAGACACGCGCTTCTTTTTTCTTCGTTCACAGAGGACGGTAAAATCGTTAAGAAAATCTTAATAAAGTCATCAGTTTTATCGACTAATCGCAATTTTGTTTCTTTTTCTACAGATTTAAAAATCTTTTTCCAGAATTAAAGTATATGCATTAACAGGTATACTTTATGAGGTAGAAATTATATTGAAAACGGAAAAATGTTTTGTAATTGAGGTTTTTAGTTCAATGACATCTAGAGCTGTCATTATATTTGCTTGATATAAAAACTTAGTAATCTATTTACAAAATTGTAGTTTACAGACTAATACCCACACAACACACTTTATCCTGAGGATATCCCAAATTGTCTCATGTTGACAAAGCGATCTCATGGATATCTCATCCGGAATATCCAAAGAAAATATCGTAAAATCTCGGAGGATATCATAAGATATCCTATTAATATCTGAAGATATCCTGCCATATTCAAATCCTTCTACCACACAACACATAGTTCTCCAAGAAATGTCCTAAAGATGCCCAGAGTACAGCAAAGATTTGTAATTGGAAATAAAGAACTAAAAAATTAGAAATAAAGAATATCATAGTTACTTTGGACTCAAATGATACGATATATACTGCATGCCAATTAAGATATATTTCATATGAAGCTTACAAAGATTTTTATTATATTAAATGTTATATTAAGTCTGTATTTGAAAACATTATTCGCCCCCATGTATCACTTTATCCTTGTTTAACATTGGATAAATAATAAGGACGAAACGATACACAGAGGCACTCTAAGAGTATGCAGCTTAAGAATATATAAATTACAAAAATGTACAATATATTATTTCAAATTAATCTTTTATTTCATTATGTAATAATAGGACAATAACATATTTCTTGCTTCCATAGTATGGAAGTAAACATTTGCCTTTTATTTTAAATAATAACCACATACACATGCATGTATACTTGTGATACCTTCCTGGAATTCCTTCAATATCCCATGGATATCTAATATGTTCATGAGATTTCACACATGCGGATACTTGTACAATACATCTATGGATCCGTTGAATAACTGAGATCATCCATAGATTATTGAGATATCCCAAAATGACATCCGTTGGATATCCTTTATTAGGATAAGGGATACTATAGATAGTTTACACGAACAAACAACGTTTTTAGAATTAGATACTTACATTAAACTCGGTTGCACCAACGTTACTTTAACTTTAAGCGAGGCTTAAAACTCTTTAGCTCTCTAAGCCTTTATGTATATCTATTAAAACTCTCTCTCTCTCTCTCTCTCTCTCTCTCTCTCTCTCTCTCTCTCTCTCTCAACCCGAGAGGGAGGGGAGGGAGAGAGAGAGAGTTTTAAGCCTCGCTTAAAATCAAAAGTAACATAGTCAGGTTTTAAATACCTTTATACAAAAATTTATACAAAAATGCGTTAGAAAAATTTATGCGTATATGTGCGTACGACATTTATGTCGTAATATATATGTAACATAAAGGTAACACACACAATTTCCGTAATAGTAACCATAAAGATCATCGCACGAATATTGTCATAGTGTCGTAGCGCTTTATGCCATTTTATGGTATGTAAAGCCTTGCGTTATTTTTTACATTCGTAAGACATAACATAAGCAATACACAAAGAAAAATAACTCCTTATCACTTCTTCTTTTATGTTCTTTTCTGTTAAGGCTGCAACACACTTTTACATAATACATAATACATAGTGAATGAGAGAATCAACCAATGAGAATCCTTTCTTTCCTTCCATTTCATTGGAAAAGAGGAACTTCGATTGGTTGATTCTCCTATGCACTATGCGTTATGCATAATGCAAAAGTGTGCTGCAGCCTTTACTTACGTTACGGCTTACGAATGATATAAGACATAAGGCGTTACAATAATGTTGTTGGCTCTAATCCTCGTCGGTGTTGTTAATGCCTATGTCACACTATACGTTAGAGATTGAGGATTGCGAATTAAAGATTAGAATTCGATAATTTTAATTTTAATCTGTTCTATTCTGATTAGGTAAGTGTTAATTGAATCTAATCCTCAATTCACAATTCCCAATCTCCGAGCATAAGACGTATCATAAGAATTAACAATCAGAGCTGACAATTTTTAACAATTCTTAACTGTGATTGGTTAATTTTTACGTATCACGATTTCTATTATGGAAAGATGTGTATGGTCCTAAATCATCTCAAATAAAACATAGAAATCACAATAATATCATGAGAATATCATCATGACTTCATTCGTCACTTACTATAAGTCAATTTTTAAATATCAAATGACGTCATGATGACGTTTGTGATATTATTTTGACTAAATTATGACTCCGTGTTCTGGAATGTGTATATGGACGCGACGAGCAATATCGAATGAGAATTCTGTTATGCATTCGTCACGTGCAAAAAAGTAGAGCTTTCATCTAATGTGCAGTAGGCATAAATCTTATTGAATCGATAAAACAAACGATTTTAGGTTTATTCCCTTTTAAGGGGAATGCGATTATTTTTCAAAATACTATTTTTCTAATTACTTTTATCAAATTAAAAAATTCTTTTCCAAAATTAAAGAGTAACATTGAGAGAAAAGATTTTGTTAATTTAACAAGCCATCAGTATCCTTTAACAAGTGATTTGTAACATGTGATGTTAACAAGTGATTGTAAAATATGTGACAACAAATTGATTTATTGTGATTGCTGTTAATCTGCTGTATCAATCAATTATTACTAGAAGCAAACTGTGGGTGCGTTCCGAGTTACGCATGAAATACATGATATTGTTTTATTCTCTTTTATTGTTTGGTGAACAACAAGGACAAATGATATATCATGTGCTTCATGCCTAACTCGGAACACACCCTAAATAGAATCTAATCATTTTTTTTTGGATAAATTTTAGGCTCGTTTACATATTATGGAAATCGTAGATAATTGTGGAGTCCTAAGTCGTAAAAAACTAACCAATCACAGTCAAGTGTATAAGGAGAATACTCAAGAATTGGTCAATTTCTTACGATTTCAGATCTTACGATCATCGACTTCTATGTATAGTCTTTTATTTTTTAATGATACTGTTGATTATTTGTTATATTGACGAATGAGAAATAATTAATTTGCAATAATAACTAATCAATCATTTTCTTAATAAATATTACATTATTTCCCCTCGATTTATTTCTATAACAAAATCATTTCTCTCAGTAAAACAACGCAGTCCGGTCGACTGTATACCGAAAACGAAAAAAAAAAATTTTTTAATTTAGATATTTTACTTATCACTTTTAAGTTCAAAATATTGTCTATCAACTTATGCCAATATTTGCTTCATATAAAAATTCTACAGTATATTTGTACAAAATGCGAATGGTTTGAATTACGAATTACATGAACAAATAATAATGAATTTTTAGAATTAGGCTTACTAGCTGAAAGCTTAATGCCTTAGAAAATTTATGCGTGCGTGCGTGCGTGTGTGTGTGTGTGTGTGTGTGTGTGTGTGTGTGTGTGTGTGTGTGTGTGTGTGTGTGTGTGTGTGTGTGTGCGTGCGGTATTGAGTAGCAGTACGTAGTGTCGATGACGCAAATTGTACGTATATAAGTTCTATTAAATAAAAAAATTAATTAAGTTCTATTAAAAAATTAAAACTGCTATCTTACTGAAGTTTGGTCTCTTCATTTTAGGATCCCTTTAAAAAAAAGTCACACGTACGAGCCGCGCGTTTGCGGAGTTTCAGAGTTACAACTGCGCGCAGAGGCAACAATTCGCGACAACGTCGTGACCACACGCCTCATGCACGTGTGACTGTATAAATAAGCTTTATGACGTCATCTCATGCGCAAAGAACAGTCACACCATTCCGTACTTCCCGTCCCCGTGCTTCCCCGTTTCGCTCACGAACTCTCTTTTCTTTAGCGCTTCTTAAAGCGCGCGCTGCTGAATTGCGTCGTTCGCTCTGGATTTCTCTGGCTCTCGAAAATACGATGGAGGATATGAAAAAGTGCGTCGGAAGTTTGTTGATGGCCGAAATTCAATGAAACATAAAATATAAAAGAATATGAGAGAAGAAACACGCGCAGATTTAAAATGGACTTTCTCTTGATATGAACTATTTCTATTTTGCTCATAATACATAATTGTCATATTTAACTATTTACTAAATTAAATGAGAAATGCAAGTTTAAAAGTATCGGCAAATAGCGCGCTTCACATTATATTAAATGTGAAAATTGACAAAATTCGTTACAGATTCAATCAGAATTGCCACAGAAAATGAATTTTAAAATTTCCTGAATTCTCCAGGTTTTCCAGATAAAAATAGGAAATTTCCATGACCAATATAAAATACATAAAAATTTTAACGTAATAAAAAATGTAAAAAATTTTATTATTTAAAATCAACGATTGTAAGAAAGTTTATATTATTAAAAAATAGCGATCAAATAAAATTACTGAATAAAATATAAATTTTAATTATTTAAAAAAAATATTTTTAAAGTGCATGAGTTTTGAACGTATTTGACTATAAACATCAAATATAATATTTAAAAAATTATAAAAATTATTTGAAATAAGTTTAAGGAAATTGTAAGCAAAGTCCAAAATTTTCTTTTATATTTTCTCTGATTTTTCCCAGTTTTCCATGACCAATTTCAATTTTCTTGATTTTTCCCAGTTTTTCCGATTTACGGAAACCTGATTAATCCGCTCTACCTGCGCACGAAATATTTGTTGGTTATTCTTATCTACACCCTGTATATAATATGCTACATAATTAAAAAATTATGTGACATATGATACAACTAAAAAAAAATTTTTCCAAAAAATAAGTTTTGAATTATTAAAATTTTAATATTAATTTAAAAATGCAATTGTAATACTAATTGATTATAGAGGAATAAAAATATTAAAAATATATAATAAGAGTATTGTTTTTAGTTTCTTTTTTTCTTTATGTTTTCGCTCTTTTTTTTAAAAGTAATTAAAAAATGAAAATTTGTTCATATCGTTATTGTAGCAAATGAGCGATATATATCATTAGTATCACGTATCATTAAATTATTAACGTTAAACGTTCCGACAATTAAACTATAATTTAAATAATTATATACTTGTATATTTAATATATTTAAATTATAACATAATTATCAGAGCATATAATTAGGTATAATGTTAATTAAACGTGACTAATAATAATCGCTTATCAAGTGATTCATCAAATGAATAAGAAAAGATCGCGATAACATTCATGTTGAAAAGAACAGTTTATTTGTTTCGCGACATCCTGTAGAGCTCATTCTCACACCGATGCGCTCATATTGGAGCGGCGTAGTAGATAATCGGAATAGAGTCTTACGTAACGAGAAAACAGATGGTCCGATGAAACGTGGGTGCTTTCACGAAGAAGATGCGAAGTTCGTGATATGCGTGCGAGTTAGCCTGTGGGATTAAAATATGGGCTGTGCTATATACGGGCGCGGCAATAAACCCACACGTAAATAACTGTAACGAGAAGTCCTACATCCGTTACTGTAAATAAGCTTTATAGCCGTCTCGCGCAATCCCCGCTCTAGCAATTCCGACGATTAATACTTGGCATCAGACTCGTGCGATCGCGACATCGCGTTCGGAATTTCCACACAGCTTATTCGCAGATTCGCGGAAGTGAAGCGCTGTGAAGCCGTGAAACAGACAGCGACTGTTCAAACATACGTCCAGAATTCTACGCTATAAATTTTTTAAAGCTGCCTGTAAAGAATGAATATTGCAGGAGATAGATCCGTACAACATAATTATTTTATTTTCTCGCTTATCTGAAAGTTTTAAACATACATATAGAATTCTACGCTGCAAAAAGTTTTCAAAGTCGCCTGTAAACGAATATTGCAAAAAATAGATCTGTGCAATGTAATCACTTTGTTTTCTTTTATTTAACAGTTTTTCAAACATACATACATACATCCGAAATTTTGCTACAAATTTTTTAAAGCAGCCTAAGAATGAATATAGAAAATATTATAGATCTTTGCAGCAAATAAATATTTCGGTCTTGTTTATCTGATAATAATTTCAAACGTATACACATTCAGAAATTTACAAATTTTTTAAAATTGTCTATAAAAACAAACATTGGCTGTAGAAAGTAGCTGCTTGCAACGCAATTATTTTGTTTTTATTCAAAACGATATGTCAAAAGGCTCAATAAAATTAAATAGTAATATGAAAGAGACTCCAAGTCAAATAATTGTTTTTGATTTAACTATTTAACTGTATACTATTAAAAACATTTTTATATAGATTTGTAGTCCTCTTTCATATTATTATTTTGTTTTTATTTATTTGTATATTTATTTATCAGTACATTAACCAATAAAATTTGAAAGCTAATGTCAAACATGAAATTATTAGTGAGAATGTGTAATGAATTTAATGCTCTTTCTCACACTGTATTTTGGATTGGGACGACAGAAGCGAGAAAAGAAAATTCTTACTAAAACTACATTAAAATGTAAATAATTTTCAACAAAACAACATTTGCAATTAATAGAATAGATTTGTAAGATATATCAAAAACTTCCCTTGTGTTGCGCTAATCAATAATTTGGAATTGAATTGCGTCTATAATTAAATAACGAAAAAAGCTATTGAATTAAAATAATATAATTTTATTCTATTCTGAAATAAAAAGAGAGTTTTCAATATTTTATAATATAAATGGTTTATATTAAATATAAATATTGTTTTGTTGAAAAATGTTTCTTATATATTTTGCAAGAATTTTTATTATATGTATTTTTGCATTTAACCTCAGTCTAAGTAGCACAAAATGCTACTTAGAGTTGCAAAAGTAGTGAGTAGTCAAGAGCCTTAAGGAAAGCCGTTTGTATTATCTAAATATAATTATCATATAATTATCATATAATTTTTCTATAATAAATACTTTTTTTTTCTTTCACAGATTCGAAAATCCTTTTCCAGAATTAAAGTATACACATTGATATGTGTTTGTGAGGTAAAGTGTGTTTATACTGAGAACGATCAAAAATTTTCAAATTAATATATTTTTTATCATTTCTTAATGTAACATGGCGTCTCAAACTGTCAAGTCGTGACAATATTTGCTTGATACGAAAATTTTGCAACCTGTACTTATGAAATAGTAATCTACAAACACATAATTTGCACGAACAAACGTCGAGTTCTTATAATTAGACTTATAGTAGACTTTATCACGATGAAAATTGACACGAACATTCGACTGCGCGTATCATAGGTGAAATATTAATGTGATAATATATAAAGACATGTCGATGCACTGAAAAAACAGTGATCTCTAATGACTTCGGGTTTCACTGTACGATTCCCTTAAATTTATATAAATAAATTAGATAATATGATATGATTTATATACAATAACATTCATGATACACATGAATATGACATAATGTGATACGATTTATATAACATTCGTTTAAGGACTAATAAACTACTGTTAATTATATCTTTTTGATTGTAACGGTAAATAATTACGGTTAATTAAAGGAAGATCTCGAAATCTCTTTCCAGACAGTGATATCTCACGACTGGGACTAATGGGATGTATCCGCGTTATTCTATGTGGGCTTAGTCAAAATCGTTTCGCGCAATTATCCACGCAATTTATTCGCAACGGCACTTCGCGTCGCTTAACATGAGAATATCGGGGGAGTGTGTAAGTTTGCTCCGAGAGCAAGAAGAACGAGTGGCTATGAAATGTTTAAAGGAACAGAAGAAGGTTAGCGATAAGGATCATCACCGACAAATCCGCGATAAGTGCGCAAAATGTATGAAAGAAATTTTGCGCATAGAACAGCGAAATCGCTTATAAAGGACTAGTCGAAAAATTCAAGAGAAGCGCGATCGAAACATTGCTAGCAGAGTATTTGTAGAATTTTTTATATCTTCTTATAAATGCATTATACAAACCTATAAACGTTTCCTCCTGGTTAATATTAATTCATGCGTGAATTTAATGACATTTATTTCGTGCGTGAGACATTAAGAAATTTTTTACGTATATGAGATGTTAGGAAAATTCGGAATATTTTTAAATCGAAGCGGAATTAAAGTCGTGCGCTAAAAATCTAGCTGCATGTTAATTTTGTCAATTCGATAATAATTACACTCTAAAAAATATAGATATAGATTTAACACTATGTCTATGTAAGTCTCACCAATATATTAATATATTAACATCAACATGATGTGGATTTAAAAATCCTGATATTTATTTCATCTATAGATTTAAAACTTAAGATGTTAAATTCACATTATGTTAGTATTAATTAACATTAAGTTAATATTAATATTAACATTAACTCGATGAAAATTACATAAACACCGCATGATATTAAATCCACACGTATATTTTTTAATACAGATTACACTATACTTTGTTAATGTCAATTTAAAATATAGATTGGCTTATCATGCTAAAACATTTGCGTACTTGGAACAGTGACATAATAATTAATTTTATAATAAATATTTATCATAAATATGCAATTTACTTTCCAATATTTTGAACAATTATATATTTTTTAATGTTAAAAGATAATATAAAATTGTTCAAGAGATTGGAAAGTAAATTGCATATTTATTTTAAAATTATTTATTACAGTAGTATTAAGCATAAGTTAACTTAGAGATAATCACAAATTGCTTGTTTCATGTTTTCCAGAAGTAATGTAACTAGATATTAATTCCATTATGGATAATTAATATAAATATTAATTTTGTAATCGTTATGTTTTATCCCTAAAAATTATCCCCATTTTAATTTATGTTATTTTTCTTTGGCAAGTATTTGAATTCAATTTCATCACTTAATTTCTTGAAGGCTGATGTTTTTGAAACAATTTACTTGTACATATAATACTTGAAAAAAATTTCGGTTACATTTTGCAGGAATGCCATATTTGATGATGAAAAATGTCTGCCTCAATTTTTTTCCTTCTTTTCATCTTTTCAATCTTCAACTTATTTCTTAGGATATACAGCTTTTTGCATTCCTCCTACGTTTCGCACAGCGCGGCGCGTTATTTCAGTCTTGTTAAGGAGGCAGAATGCTATCGAGATTGGACGGACGCGAGAGGAGGACAAAAGCGAAACAACGCCGACGACGGACGGCGGCGTTTAGAGCATTAGAGATGATGGAGACTGTAAATGACTGAGGAAGGAGGCGGGTGCCTTCGCGAGCGAGCGGGTCTACGACTCATAGAGACACAAAAAGAAGAGGCTTGGAAACCAACGAGAAGGACGACGATAGTTAAAGAACCGGGTGGAAGGAGGAGGGGTGCAAAACCGTACAAAATGTGACATTACCGGGGACAAGCGATCATTAAGGCCATCCCCGTGACTAAACAAAGGGATCATTGAGAGAACTTAAGCGGGGCTGCAGGCAGTTTGGAAACTAGTCCGCGCAGTCGCTCGAACAAGCGAATTGTACATCGCCACTTTCGCAGATTTTCTTTCTCCTTCTCTCGTCTCTCTTTCTCTCTTCACTTGTCCCTCTCTCTTCCTCCCTACCTCTCCTTCTCCCCTTCCTTCATTCGCGCACTCTTTCGCCTTTGCGCTTCTCCGCATCGGTGCACTTCGACCTTTGGACAACGGGAACATCTCCCACGGGTGCCGTGCGGGTTTCCATTTTGATTTCGAGGTTGAATTGATCGCCTGTTCAAGTCTTAACAGCGTTCAAGCGCTATTTTCCGACGAACGTTAAATTTTCACTCGAAAAGAAGCACTACCTACTATTTCTTGCTATTTTCTACCCACCGTTCGAAAAATAATATAAGATTCTTTTATCGTATATATGTTAATTATATGTATGTCTGCTAATCAAGACCGAGAATCAAAGCTGTGTTACATATTTACCTTTCAGACTGTCTAATTTAATTTTGCGGAGTTGACGTTGTCACCTATTGCGACTCAATTATTTTCTTTGTCAAAAATATCTACTAATTCAATTTTTTTTACGTTACATCTATAAATTTGGTTATTTTTGGATATTGTTATTAAAATATACTTACAGAGGAACACAATCAAGATATATAAAAAAATATTATTTTAATTAAAAACAGAATAATTTTAAGAGTATTTTATAATAATAGTAAAAAGATTTTTTATTATTTTAAAGAAATTATTATTATTATTATGACACATTATTATTATTATACACTTGAAAGAGATTTCAACTTTTATTTAAAACTTTTTTATATCTTCGTCGATTTAAATTCATTCAAAAAGAAAGAAACCGATTCTTTTTTAAAAAAAGACTTTTCATCTCCTTAACGTGATATTGGATATTAAAAAATACGGTTTCTTATTTCCATCTATATTTTAAACATATCCAAAACTTAAAAATCAAAATTGAAGGGGACTGTGTCCTTTTATTAGTATTCATTCTTTTTCATACGAATTATGTTATTGTGATTCCTTGAAATTAATTAGTCCTTTTAATTAACATCAATTAAATGGATCTTATAAATTCAGTGTCAATAATCTGTTACAGATTTTGGTATCAGCTCCGGAAAGGGTTAAAGCTTTTCGAGATAATAATCTCCAGCATAATTGCTATAGAAATAATTCGTCGTGCGATACGACGGTAGCTTAGATTTTCATACATTATCCGGCGCGCTTCGCTCAAATCAAGGTTCAATTGCACCGCCTGCATACCGATTGGCCCAGTATTATCGATCCTCGTACATCGAAGAGACGAAGCATCATTCGATGCCTGGCGTAACGACGTATGCACATCCTCCTCCCCTTTCCCTCGGAGGTAATCTCATTTCTTACCGACAACGAGATCGGCGACGGCCGAACGTTGTTAACGTATCGTCATTGAAATCCGATTACATGCTCCACCGCCGTTCTCGTGTGGACAAAAAGCGGTAAGGAGGGGATGAGAGAGAGAGAGAGAGAGAGAGAGAGAGAGAGAGAGAGAGAGAGAGAGAGAGAGATATTGAGAGAGAATGTCCACCACGAACGCGTAATTTTCTCCCTTTCTTTCCCTTTCTTTTTGCAAAACTTTTTTCTTTTTATACAAGCCCGATCGTACGGTTGCAATCCCGGGGAATTTATTTTCTCGCCGATCGGCGCCGGTACAAGGGTGTGCGCTTCGTGGTGAATTTACGAGAGGACGTACGCGGGAACGGTCTCCGGTCGAATCTGGCCGTGGATGCGACCTGTCGTGTCGTTATTTCTCTTTTTTCTTTTTTTTTCTTTTTTTGCCAACCTTTGGCTTGATGTCGGCATCGAAATCAGAATTTTATTACGCACAGCTGGGTGTGCTTCGATGGTTCTAAACCACACGAATTACAAAGATTACGGGATGTGCGTGAATCTGAACCGATATAGGATCAGAAATCTCGCGTTATAAATTATTAAAAAGTTCGAGAGAAAGAGATCCGATTATCAGTTTAGGGAATAAAAAAATTGGAAAAAAATTGAAAGTTTGCGTATCAAAGAGACGAATAATTGCAGATTTCGAGTGAATGTGAAAATACGATCTTTCGCACTTTAGTGTCGCCGTTACTAAATGGAAGATCAACAAATTGGAAACCATATCGTGTCCCATGAGAATCATAAGCGCTCATGTAATCGTAACCGCGCACACATTTCGCTTTATTGACTATATATTTTTGCATTATTTGCGCACTCGTTCGTGCGGTTAGGTGTCTCATGGCGGCCGTAACCGAATTTACATAGGGTGGCCGCGACGCACCAGAACAGTTATCGGCTAAATAAACTGGAAAATGGTCCCGGCTCCGCGGAAAATGAACTTTGGGAAATTGCCGCGGTAGAGCCGGGCTTAATTGAATATATCGAGTTAATTAAGTATCTGCATTCTCATCAATATTAATATCATTTATATTAATCAGGTAGCAATAATGGGCCGTTATGGGACGTCGCGCGCACAGGGTTTTATCGTTGTAGAAATGATTACTCAAGTCGCGACAATTAATTGCGTTTGTGGGAATTGAATGCTGCGAATGTGTCAGATTGCGACATCTGCAATTCACATTTCACGCAAAAGTGTTAATCACAATTGCTGATTTAAATTATTGATCAATTTAATCGGAAAGGAACATTCTTATTTACGATGTATAAGAATTCAGCTGATTTTCGTCGAACATTCGTTAACATTCTAATTAAATCGTAATTGAAGAGTTTTCCACAAAAACCAAATTTTTTTAGAAATGTAGATTATGGCGCCAAATTGTTCTGTATACTTTTTTAAAATTTTTAATGTGCATCTCACTCTATAGAGTAAAATCTCATTCATAGAGATTGAAAAATTGAGTCACATTTCTTTCAATTTTCTATTCTTTAGAATAAGATTCTTCTCCGAAGAATTTAGAGAGAGCTTCAGCACAAGGTTAATTGTAACTAAGTCACTAACATGAAATGTATCGTAGTCGTAAGTCAACGCATAATGTTTTGGTCAACCAACAACTACGACTTACGTTCCACGATTCAGTTACGGTCATCTTTATGCTTTGGTTCTAAGTAATGTTACATCGTGAACAATTTTGTTTTGGCAAAAGTCACAAATGGAAAACAGGAAATACAATATATAATAAAAGTTTAACATTTGCAAAAGATTTTTGTTCAGAGCAATTTGGAAAATTTGATAAATAAAAAGTGAAATTATTGTTTTATATATTAAATAGTTTAAATAGTTTAAATAGTAATTATTTAATATTTCCTTCTCCACCCTTATCATTATTAATATTATAAAAAATGTAAAATATTGTAGTATAAATAAGTAAATAAATATTATGGAATTAATGAATAAATTAAAATTTCTCCGCAAGAATCGAATAAATCCAGAGGTTCTTTTTTTTTCAATGAATCCTCAAAATATAAATCAAAATCTAAAATTTCGTTTTTATCTCTATTATATATTAAAAAAAAAATTATTGTTATATTTATATAATAAATGATTTGAAAATAAGAAATGTGTGAATTATTCAAATCGAATCAAATCAAGTAAGATTTAATTCAATTTGAATTTGAATCGCTATGATTCCAACACGAACTATTTGAAAATTTCGAATCTATGGCCGATATTCATTGTCGATTTTTATTTTAAGACTTCAATTACACTGTTAGAAATGCTCTTAAATTTCATTAACTTTTAAATTACACAATTTGAACTTAATTTCATAACATTAAATTTAAAATATAAAATTTAATATATTTTTCATGAAAATTTATGAAATTTAATGTACTTTTAATTTTATTAAAAGTACATTAAATTTCATAAATTGTACACGTTCATTACATTTAAGTAATTACTGTAATTTAATTTTCAGTTAAATTATTCATTACTTTTAATTTCATTCATAACCACGAGCTTCATGTAAAGGAAGTTCGTGGTTACATTTCTAACAGTATATATTTTAAGATCTCAAGTAATGTCTTAAAATATAATAGGGTTCTCTTATTGGTTTGTAACATCATAAGACTGAACTTAAGACAGGCTCAAATATAAGAATCGATCATGAATGCCTGAGATATTTTTTGATATAAAAATCAAATATAATACATATATTGACAATCTTACGCATATACATGTATATATATATTAAGTATTGACCGATAAATATTCTAGTAAAGCTTACTTTTGTAATTTTCACTCATTTCAAAATACAATTAACTTCCAGATTCGATTTGGATTCGATTCAATTCGGAATAAAAAAAAATCTTGATTCACATATCTTTGAAAATAAGAAATTTTTTGTTTCCAAAAACTTCAATTTTTTTTATTTGTTTGGTTTTGTAAAAAAACTTTTCAATTTATATTATTAATAACATAATTACTAAAATTGCAGTCACTAATAATATGTAAACCATTTTGCATTTCTTACTTTATTTTGATATTCTCGAGCGTTGATTGCTTGTGCGTATGTATGATCCTCGCTATATTCTCTTCACGTAGACTTTTAAGTCACCATCTAAAATAGAAAAAGAAAATATTTTATTAATTAATCGAGGGTGAATGTGATGATTCTCCAATTAAAGGAAAACTTGAAAATTTATCTCCGAATCGTAAGTCCTAACACGTACTAAGAGGAGTTATGGGAATCATTAAAAATATTTAATTCTTTAATAAATAACTATAAATTATTAAGGCATGACAACTCTTCATTAATTATCATTAAAAAAGCGTTGCGGTGTCACAACTGTTCTGACCCTATTAAATATTAGTTCCCTGCGGCGCTGAGATCTGTGTCAAGTTTTTCATCTATCAAGGAGACATAGACACAGCTGCATTCCAACGAGTCATCCTCATAACATCATCGAGCACTGCATTCGGAAAAAATCTCCACCCACACGACTAGCGTGCACACGCGTTTTGCACCTATGCAGTGCATTTGTACAGGGAACATTACTGGGTACTGTTCCCTGCTCGAGAGAGAATCGACAATTTGACGGATCGATGATCGTTTCTCTCCCCCCACCCTCTCTCTCTCTCTCTCTCTCTCTCTCTCTCTGGTTCGCAGTATATACATTCCCGCAGGATTGCACGGAGGCGTGAAGGCATCTCCATTATTTATGAGGATCGTAAATTACGATCGATCGATCTGTCAGATCGATCGCGCGCGTATTCACGATCGCTCGTTCGCTCGCGCGCTCGTCAAACGCGCCTCCAACATCGGTCTCGTCGAGAAAACACTTTGACGAGAGATGCCCGCGTATATGATGCAACTATCACGGCTATCACCGTGACGCTAGTGGAATTATACCGGACAAACACAATATCGCGCGTGCGACATATCCGCATACATGTGTGCCGCACGTATAGTGTGCATATATATTGTACATGCATCGAATGTACCTATGTCTCTGTGAGACATAGCCGAGATGTTATTCTTTGTTGAGGAACGCGACACTCGATATTTATTACAGTTTATTATCTTCTACTGAAAATCCGGGAGGAACAGTATGAAAGAGCGTGAGACTATCATCAGAGTTACGGGATACAAGGATATACTTTAAATTAAATCAAATTACATTCCATCCACATTTTTTAAAAAGTAGGAATATCCAGAAAATAGGATCTATATATTTGTTTTTTTAATTTCATTAATTGTGATGTTTTAAGTACCACTACACAGTAAAAAACATTTTATATTCGTGTTAAAAGTAGTCAACATTTTTGTATTAAATTTTTAATCCAAATCCAAATTTTAATTTACAATAACATAATGTGATTTCGTGTTATTTGCATATATTTTGTATTAAACTGATATTTAATGATTCTTAAAAAAATACAATTTATGAGTAAGTAAACAAATAACAATATAAAAAAATGTATTTTTAAATATAAATTCTAAAATAAAAATACATAAAATGCGTTATACATTATCTATAAATGTTAATTTTACTGAAAAAATATGCTTTTACAAATTTTGTTTATAAATTGTAACAATGTTTACTCTTAATATATTTATCTTGTGTTAAATTAACACGATAACTTAGATGGATCGTTTGGTAAAATGTAAAATGTGTTGTAGACTATTAATAAGCCATAACCTAAACTTTAACTTTCACAATTGAAAATTTTATGTTATCGAATTTAATAAGTTTTCTATAATAAGCCATAACCTTAGCTTTAGGTCTTAAGCCATGAAAAATTGGCCAATCATAATCGAATGTGCGAAGAATAATCATTTACATACAATTGGTCAATTTCTTATGGCTTAAGACCTAAAGCTAAGATCATGGCTTATTGTAAAAAGTCTATTAAATTCGAAAATTTTCAATTATGTAGTCATCACTCACGCTTCGCGACTTCTTTAAAATTATCCGACAATTTCTTTTTTTCTCTCGCAAGTATCATGCGTCACCAATTAATTTATTCATTTCTTATCGCGTCTAATTTGCTTGATATAATACAGGTAAAATGTATACGAAGTAGAAGAGATAAAAATTTCTTTTCTACATTTATCGGTTAATTTGCCACGCTTGATTTATCGCATCTTACCTATATTTTGTTCTCTTATTACTCTCGTCTATTAAGATGAGATTTTCTTACATGAGATTGCTCGGATTTTGCAGCGTGGAAAACGCTGCTGCGAACGATATAGAATTCCTGATTAATAGGTATTTCAGCGTCGGTGATTTGATGATTATGACACCGATGACACCGCGGAGATGCAGTTAATTGCTTAACAGATGCCGTTTACATCGTTTAATACGCCTCCGGCGATCGAGCGCTTTTGCCGGATCAATAAAGCAGCAATTAGCGATAATATAGCGCATTTTTTTTCTCTACTAACATCTTGCGGGCGGGATAATTGTGTGAGGGCATTAAATGAAATACGACGATCGAAATTATATTAAAGTTTTCGAATAATGAATCTTTACGTGTCACTCGCGGGCTGAAAGTGTGAAAAGAAGCTTTTCTACGCTGCAATTTGCAGAGGTAACGATCATTATAACACTTAAAAAGCTCTCGTGAATAATGATAGACGTGCTTAGTCACGTTTTCCTCGCAAATTAAGATAATGCGAGTTTTATACATCATTGTAAATTTTATATATGCACACGGAGGCATTAATATTATTTTACATCGCATTTAATTGCCGAAAAAGACCGTTTTTCCCATATTTTGTTATAATATTTTATAATGATTATCTTATTATATATTGTAACAGCGATTCGTATTTGAAAGAAAAAAACGTACATTTTGTTTTTTAATTACAAATAAATCAAATAAATAGCGCTAATACAGTTGAAGCTAAACTTTGATGCTGGATAACATTTTTATATGAATTTTCAAATTATCAATTTCCATTTATGAATAGAATTTTCTGAGGAATTTCCTTTAATAGAATCTTTTTACCCCGAGTTTGAGATATGTTTAAAGCCGTGTGTCAGAAACAGTAGCGTTGGTGAATAAGATTTTAACTGAGCAAAGCCGGTTCGAAACTTAGCCAACCATATAATATCATTTTCGAATTAGTCTGCATCTAATTCTGAAGGACGCTAGTTAACCTGAGCGAGCAGGTGTACTTAAAGAATGACTACTGACATCGTTTGATGACACGACGAGTTTGAAAGAATTTTATTCGCGGAGTCTGACCCAGAGGAAGAGTGAGCAAGCGAGCGAGAGCGAGAGAGAGAGAGAGAGAGAGAGAGAGAGAGAGAGAGAGAGAGAGATTCACCCCTTGAAAGCTACAGATTATGGAAATTGTGTTCTAACAAGCTTGTTAGCACCAGTGGGAGGGGAATGCATTGAAACGATCGATTCGTTGCACAGAGTGAACAGCAACGGCACAGATTTAATAAACGTACAGTCCAACGAAATGAACTGATATGTTATATGTAAGCACGAGAAATGTAACAAAAATGTAACGTAACAGCTTTAAATTTTTTATTCTTCCTGCGTCAATTTTTCTCTGCATTTGAGAAATCTGTCACTTATAACGACAGAAAATGAATAATTAAGAAAAGGATATTTTGACTAAAAATATATTCCCAAGATATCTTTCCTATGAATATTATAAATAGTAAAAACACATTTTATATTTGTATTAAAACTGGTTGTCATTAATACTTTTGTATTAATTTTTAACATAGTTACTGAGTGCATTTAACATAATATGATTATATTATTTAAATATTTTGTGTCATTGATATTTAATATTCAGTTAAAATAATATAAAATAAGTAATTAAATATATAACATAAAAATAATGTAATAATGAATTAAGTTTTAAAACATAAATTCTAAGATAAGTGCATGTAATATAAATACATCAACTTAACATGTTATAAATATTAATTTTATTGAAGAAATATAGTTTCATAATTTGTTTTTAAACTGTGCCAAAGTGTTACATTTGCTGTGTTAATTGTTATGTTAGTGTTTGTGCTACTTTATATCATATTTATTTCATGTTAAATTAATACAACAATTTTAGCGGACTGTAACATGTATGAAATATGTGTAGATATTTGTGTTCAAAAACACATTATAAACTACATAAAAACTAACTTATCTCTTCGGGATCTAATTTTCCAATGTAATTAGTGCGGAGCTTTTTAACACAAATTTTCTCTATATCGAGATATCGAAAGGTAAAGGATATTAACTCGGGAATTATCGCGTACCGGTTATTTTGCTGTACTTTTCCGTTTTCTATTTATATCAATTTATTGATATTATATTTTTACCTTTTACGTAAATGTTAATGTTTTTTCATATAGTACGCAAAAATAGATGACGTAACCATGCTTAGATCTACATAAAATTTGATATATTATAACGATCGGTCTAAAAGACCGTAGCGCGCGTACTTACGTTAATAATCAATAATTTTAACCAATAAAAAAAGGTAAAATTAAAATAAAGATCATATACATCAAATCACTGTTAAATCTATAGTAAAATGATAATTAAATTTGACACTATATATATATAATGTTAAATTGACACTGTATAGTGTCAAACATGGTTTTAGTAAAAAATAATGATATACTTATAATAGGAGCAGTGGAGCGACTCACATTAAATTAAATTTGACATTATAGATTTAACAGTACAATAATTTCCAGTAATTATTACATTCCTTTGTTTTTAATTGATTAATATAAAGCATTATCAGAACGTTTTCTTATTAATTATTACTTATAGTAATTATAATTTTATATATATAGTTTAATTATAACACATGTGCAAAAATACACTGTTAAATCTATAGGGACAAATTTAACTTAACGTGAGTCGCCATTGCTCCTACTCAATCTTATCGTTATTTTATATTAAAATAATGGTTATATTTGACATTATATAGTGTCAACTTGACAATATAGTGTCACGATATAATGTCAAATTTAATTATCGTTTTGGTAAAAAAATAATATATTTAGTATATATTTTATTATAATATATTTAGTAGGAGCAGTGGCGACTAACATTAGATTAAATGATTGAATTTGACTCTATAGATTTAACAGTGTATATTTCAGTCAAAATGATTAGGACTTACTAACGTTAGTTTCGAGACGCGCCTACTCTCAGATTAAGGGTTCGCATACTTGTACTAGGTATTCGGATTCTCCGCCATTCGCTCCGTCCTCAAACGGCCCTTCCAGGAGGAATCGCATTTCTCGTTTGAGTGAATTCGGCCCTTCTGATTGCGCACTGGTGTGCGTATTCCAACGGCCCTATTACTTAATACCGCCCGCACCTGCCTGCCAACAGGTGATAGGGCCCCGGCGATCTCCCAGCCTGTCATGTTCAGGGCACGTGCTCTTCGCTGCAGAAACGTCGTTCCGAGAAATCGCATATCGCGGGATACAATCGAATTGACATAAAAAAGAAAGATCCGTACAACCGACGTGAGTTTGTCTTTTTTATTGTGCGCCGGGGCGATTCAAATCGAAAGACCTTTAAACTTTAACTGACATCGTTGTATATCACTTACTTCCGGATGAAATAGAGACTTGTATAATAACGTAACGTATTATCCTACACGATTATAAGGTTTATACACGAACGAACTGACACGTAAATAATTATATGATCTAATTAGCTAGAAATAGATGCAACATGTAAGAGAACGATGCTTTTAACTCTACATTACTCGTATGATTTTTAAATGTAATTATTCGTGTGCAATGGAATGCTTTTGCATTCCACGACATTATATCTCAATTTTTATTGTTCTCTTTGATAATTTATAATTAAATAAAAGTTGATAATAATTTATACAAAAAGGACGATTTTGCTGAAGTATTTAAAAATTTAGCTAGATACAGATTTAAAAATAATTTTGTTCGATCATTAAAATAAGATGATTATGTAGAATGCTGATTATTAGAGTGTCAAATCGTTTTACAGCATTACTTATCATTGCTTAAGATATATAATTGCTATGCAATTATTTTGATAGATTTCAACAAAATTATTATTATATATTCAAATTTGCATCTAGCTGAATTTTTAGATACTTCAATAAAATCGATCTTTTCAAATTTACATTCTTTAGCTAAAAATAAAACAAAAAATTGTTTTTTAATTGAAATAATTTGTGCTAAAAATAAAGTATATAAATAGCATTCATAAAGGAGTATGAAAAATTAAGAAAATTTTGTGGTACAAAACCAATTGTCATGAAACTTGATATAGACGTAATATGAGATAAAATATAAAGAAATCTAACCAAAATCGAATGGCTAAATGAGGATCCTGATCAAAAACTAGAAAATGGACTGGATCATATGATGACAGCCCGTTTGATTAGATTTCTTCATATTTTACCTCATATTATTATTACGTCTGTATTAAGTTTCATGACGATTGATTTTGTATAAAAATTTTCCTAATTTTCCACCCTCCAGGAGTGTGGAAAATTAGGAAAACTCTTTACACACCCCGAATTTATAAGACGGGTAGAAGACTTCATACGAGTAATGAAATAATTAAATAAGAAGAACATTAATTATATATTTAAAATTTTTTAAAATATTAGAGCAAATTTATCCGTGTAAAATCCGATCATTTATGACATCCCGTTTCCACAGCATTAAATTCGTATATAAAACTCATTCCGAACACTCTTTAAGAGATCATATAAAATTAGAGTTCGACCGAAACCACCATTTTAACCACCGGCCGAAACCGAGTGGGTAAGTTATAACATGTGAGAAAATCATTTGATTTCACTGGGACTTAATTTCATATAGGATTATATGAAATTATCGGAGTCGTTTATGTACTCTTTAAAAAAACTCTTAAAAAACAAGATTTTATTAAAATATGTAACTATAATAATATAATAATATAATAATATTGCATCCTCAACTTTTAAAGAAATCAAATCACAGTTATTATTAGGATCACATCAAAGTTTGCAAATTGTCTTAAGCTTAATCAATGAGTTAACAATTAAAATCGAACAGTTGTTTTTTAAATGCTCACCGACGCGTTGCAACTTGTACAGTTTCAGTTTACCCACCGACATTTTCTGTTAATTTCGGCCGAAACCGAAATCAAATTGAAATCCTAATTTTTTACTGAAATCGAAATTTCGATCGGATTCTACATAAAATTAAGCTTCGACACAATATCGGCTTCCGTGTATTTCGTCGTGACAACATGCGCGATATTAACTAGTGTTTTTCCTCCTTGAATAACTGACTGGAATTACACCAGGCGACCGTTGCGTTGTGTCCTTGTATATAACACCCACATTGTATTATGCTACAAATTCTCGCGTTCTATCATACTACGTCGTGTTATTTCATTTTTGATCAATAATCGTGGAAAATTATTTTTACGAGGTTTTTATTGAATGGAGAAAAAAATTTATTAAAATTGAAAGAAATATAGAGTGTTTTGGAAATCATGATACAATTGGGAAGAAGATAATGCCTTATCTTAAAAAGTAAATCAAAATAGAATAAAATTTTTTTTGTATAGATTTTCCGTACACAATTCCTCAATTAATAAAAGGTATACATTATTGAAATTTGTTCCATTATTTTCAACTGTACTAAATCCAAAGTACTAAACACAAAGACTGACCTAGAAAATAGCGGTAGTTAGATTAGATAAACCAAGCATTGTGGTTAGTCAAGTGCGTATTTAAATCGTACTATGATCAGACTAGAGATTGAGATTGACATTGAATTGAAATTTAATTAATCAGAAGAAAGAAAATCAACTTCAGATTTAGTGAATTTTGTTTTGATTGTGGTTAACGAATATTCAAAATTAATTTTTTCAAAAATTTTTCGGAATTTTATAAAATAAAATTTTATTCTGTATTTTCGATTTATTTTTATGTGAAAAATTACCTCCTTCCAGGTCGAATCACAATTTACCGAACATTTGTATACGAGCTATAATATGTATCTGTTACACATTCCACCTGTAAAATATCCATTCGCAATTGTAAAATAATGCTATCTATTTCGTTTCGTAATTGTAAAATAACGCCATTTATCGTTACGTAAAAAAAGAAAAACTAACTAAAAAATATATCGAATTACATTTCTCAGAGCTTTGAGTTCTTAAATAATAACAGTGTAAATGTAAATGCATGTCGAATAAGTTGTTACATTGACTAAGCTCGGCGTATTACGCGCTACAAGATTATCCGAATATATTTACGTAATTAATGTAGTTCGTGCACAATCGCAATAAAGATAGTCAAATATTTGCCGAATGATATATCGTACGTCGTCAGGTAATAAGTGACCTAAACGAACGAGCCATTTTGCGCGAGCGTCGGAGAACACGAATGACAAGATCTCGAAGCCACAAACGCGGTGAGAGACACAAGGCAGAGACCTCGGTTGCTGCAGCGTTCTCTCGTTGGGAGAGAGCGAAAGGCAAATAAAGTAACGACAATCAAATTAACGACGCAAATCTCACGCTTCACCGCTCACTGACTCACACTTCCTCATGCATTGCGCGGGCGAGCGTGCTTTTGCCACCGACTATATATCAACAATATATCCAGGTTGGATATAAATACGCATGAATCATGCGTTACGCAAACTCATATAGCTTCGGAAGGGCGTGCCCGGAAGGTATTGTTTGCCGTTGTCTCTGTATCGCGGTTTTCCTCGCCCGCAGCTTTCGTGGAAAAATATAGTCTTATATCTAGTAATATAGCCCGGTTATCCCTCGATATCCCGGTAAGCTTCGTGTTATGTCAGTAACTTCTACCATGTCTATTTTGTGTTTACGGATACTGTCAGAGAGTATTTTTTTTACGAATCAAAAAATAAATTTTTAAACAAAATAGACGAGTTTAATGACAGTACAATAGAATATGTAGAAATAAGACTAATAATGCGCTAAATTTAAAATGTTATAAATCTTTAGTATAGACACTATATGTAGATGTTAAATCTATAATATCTTTATCCATTGTTTTAATATAAAGTAACGATATATTGAATAGGAGCAGACTTTAATTGGCGATTTAAATTAGGCTAACAATAAGTTTGACACTACAGATTTAACAATGTATAAGGTCAAATAATTTATTAATATATAATAAAACATTTGTGCTTGCGTTAAAATCGTCCACTCGTTTTTGTGTTGAATTTTTAACATATCCGGATGTCAATTTAACATGATATTTTTTATGTTATTAAATATTTTATATTTAAATCGATATTTAACTAGAGAATAGAAGTAACTACTTGATGTTTTGCAGTTACAAGTTACTTTTTTTGTAATTGTAACGGTAGTTACATTTTTTGATAACGGTAATGAATTTTATCGTTACTTTGCACAGAAGTCATTCATAGCGTTTGAGATTAGAAAGCTTCTATCCGCTATGATTGGTGGTCGTTGATTTTAAAAAAATAACGAAAAAATAACGAAAAATTACTTTCTAAATAACGATAACTTATTACTTTTAAAAAATAACTTTTGGTTTCTCTATATTTTACATATTTTCTTAGTATCAAAATACTATAGTTTATGAGTAAGTGATAAAAATAAATAAAAATAAATAAAATAAAAATAATATATTTTAAAACGTAAAATAAATGAGTAAAATACATAATTAATTTTTCATATCGTGAATGTTAATTTTATTGACAAATACATTTCACAATTTGCTTACAAATTGTGTTAGTGTTTTTCATATTAAATTAATTCAAAAATGTATTAAATTTAACACAAGTTCTTTGAAGTTTTTATGACAAATTTTACAATAAAAGTGGAAAAAATATTCTTTATTAATAAAATTTGTCACATTAATAAATTATTTGACACCTTATAACATCTTGAATTTTGATCATTGTTAATCTTATTTCTTCAAAACATATTGTTTGCATATTACGAATCATACAAATATTTACTTGCTTTTAGTGTGAAAGGATAATTTCGAAAATATGTCATTCTTCTTTCGACGTGTTTCAACAGCTAATCGGCTAATGCAATAATAAAAGCAAAAGATCAAGTGAAAAAACATGCTAATGTAAAGTGCAGCAGATAATAGGAAAATATAACGCAGGCGAACTCTGTTATTTTTTCTTGGAAAGGGAATATAAAATTAGTGAGACGAACTGTTATTGCGCAGTGATATTCAGATATGCAATAACTTGCAATCGGTTACAAAATGCTGTTATGTAACTGGATTGTAATAGTCTTCATTAATCAACGAATCTTCTCTTCTACAACTCTGAGAGGAAACGGCACGCTCGCATATTTTATATGCAGTTCTTGCCTTGGAGTCAAGCTAGGTAGACTCGATTTCAGTCCATAAATCGTAGACCGAAAGCATATAAGCCAATTTCAGTTCAAGGGACAGATTCTAATTCTACTTTTACTTCCGCTTTCAATCTTGTCTACAACATTAATTCCAGTTCCACTACGAGAAAAGGACGAATTCTAATTTAGGAAGTTACTGTGCAAGCAAGTTTTTCGCGGTTCTAGACTGTACAGCTCGTTAACTAACAGCGAATTCTACCACAAATTCTTGTCAGCAGTTTGCGAACTTCAGCGGCTCTTCCCGGTACCACTTGTATCGAATCTACTCCCCTCAGATTCGTATTTCATTTAAACGGGTTCATGTTTTCGCAAATCCCACTTCTACAAAAGCTTGCGTTATTAATCTTTAGAAGGTAAGATTTTATTCAAAAATCTTACAACTCTTTTCCTTGAGTACACGGATAGAATAATTTTGCTGAAGGATCTAAAAATTTAATTAGAAACTGATCTAAAAATAATCTTGTTGCGACAATAAAATTAATTATGTGGGAACGTTAAATTATATGGAACGTTTAAATTGATTGCTTGCAATGTCAAAACTTTTTGCTTGTTATACTTGAAATTCCTACAAAATTATTTCGATGGCTCAACAAAATTATTTTCAGATCTATATTTAGTTAAATTTTTAAATTCTTCAGCGCAAAATTGCCCTTTCTGTGTAAGATTTGTTATAATTTATTATTTTTCTCATTGTATTTCTTACTTCAAAATGACACTGTTTCAGTATCACTATAATGCTTTTCTCTATAGTGGTTCTGTAAAGAGGTTAACTATTTTCCTAAATATTTTTTATGCTGACAAATAAAAAGACTTAAAAAAGAATACGAAAGTTTATTTCTTAAGTTTATTTCAATTTTCATTTCTTTGACATTTATCAAATTAATGCAATGAGATGAGATTCCCTTTCTAGAGAGAGAGATGGAAGAAAGGATCGAATTAAAGACACTTTCCGTCACGCAGAAATAAATTAAGAGACAGTGTGCTTTAATGCACCGTAGAATATCTAGATGCAAAGCATCGTATTACATTTATCCATTAAACGGCGGTTCTCGTAAACAGGAGTGTACAAAGGATTAAGAACGCTCGGAGCTTCATAGTAGGAGAATGGATAAGCGCTTAATAATAAAACTTATTAAGTGATTTTAATTTTAAGCCGCGCAAAAAGTTTTAATTGCGTGAAAGTACGAAAATAATTACGTTAATTGAAATGAAAGTATATCTTATGGATATTCATATTTATATCACAAATATAAAACTTTTCCGGAGAATTTTCAATTTCCTTTCTTCCTCGCCGAAGCTTAAGAAATAAAAGCACAATCAAGTAAAAAAGCTACGACAATCTTCTTTCAAGATCCATTAATGCGAAGCTCGGATTGGTAATTGAAACGCATTTATTACATCTCACTTACTTGCGTTACTGACAGCCGAGATTCACGCACACACTGCAAGTAGTTTTTACCTCAAAGTCATTCATTTCGTTGTCGCACAGTCGAGTCGACCATTTCCGAGCACATAAGCACAGCGGCTTATGCTTCCTCTCTTTTTTTTCCTTCTCTCTCTCTCTCTCTCTCTCTCTCTCTCTCTTTCTCTCTCTCTCTCTCTCTCCTTTCCTTCTCAAGATACGAAACTAGACCCGTGCAGCCGTGGTAAAAGGACAGGCAGTGACGCGCAATTGCGGGATGAAAGAAAGCACGAGCGTTATCGCCAAGGGCACCGAGTAACAGAATATCGGCCGATAGAGTTACATTCATCCGATCTACCGCACGAACCCGATAAAGCGCTCACTTCGGATCCTACTTTCAAGGAAATCTCGCACTTTTCTCGCTGAATACAAATCAGGCGTGAAAGACAAAGCAGGGGAATACAGGCGGAATCGTGCTCTTTAACTCGGCGAATGCCAGGAATTTTATTAACATCTCAGCAAGCAAATCTACAATCAGCAAGCAAATCTTGCTTAAATCATTTTTCTGTTCTATCGAGATCTTTGTTTTTTTATCTCGTTTTTTACCTCCAAAATATGCACAGAAAGAATCATTTTCATAAGATATATAAAAATTTAGCTGAATAAAAATGAAATTTAATTTTGTTGGTCTATCAAAATACTATAAAATAATATAAAACGCTCAAATCATAATATACAGTGATCACTTTATTTTTAAAAAATAAATATTATCCAGCGAGAAATGATTCATTGAATTGATATCGATGATTTTAACACCAATTTGATATCGATTCGACATTTAATTGATGATCATTTCTTGTTGGGTAATTAACAATTTATTTGTAAAGAATAAAATAGACTGTATGATTCTTAAAATGATATATACCAAAAAAATATGTATTAAATACGTATAGAAAATATATCATCTAAAAAATAAATGAAAATTAAAAATTATATTGTTTTGAATGGATGTTCAAAAAAGTAGTATAGAGAAATATAGCTTCTAAAATTAGGAATACTCGTTTGTTAAAACAGATGGTATTCATTGTATAAAATTACTAATTAATGTTTATTTTCTATAAATAAGACTACTTTTATATAAAAAATTTCCTACAAATACTTTTTGCACTGTAAGCTAATTAAGCAATAAGTTGCAAAAATTTCAACAAGCTTGAAATTATATGTAATTATCTTGATGGTCCACCAATATTATTTTGAGATCTAATTAAATATTTACACTCCGAGAAAAAGACATAGTGGTAGTGATAGTAACTATAAAGTGATGACA
>NW_017259234.1:613121-633475 GCF_001594045.1 Atta colombica | reverse complement strand
ATATATATATATATATATATAAAATTGAATAAACTGTTTTATAGTAATTGTATCTATATAATATAATTTAATTCACAATAATAAATGATTTTATTAACTCTTACCCTACACGGTGATTACTAGTGGGCCGAGTGATTCCTGTTCGAGCATCTCTTTTTGTTTTTCGGTAATTATAAATTGTATTACATTTTATTATTTTCTAAAATAAGTTCCAATATTTATTCTAGAAAGTTGAAAATATGTTGAACTTTTAGAGATTTTTTGAATTATTCTGAATAGGTGAAAAAAACGGACGCGGATTCTAATTTGTATGGATGAGGCATCAAATTGTACCTTTGTAGGGTAAGAATTAAGATAATGTAATGTAAATACACCGTAATGTAAATACACAATAAATAAAAATATTAAAACTTATAACGGTTGAAGCTAGATCTTTAATACTTAAATAATTCAATGTGAATTATTATATACTATATACCATATTTATATTGGTTTTCTGGACTTACAAACGCAATTAAACTGTTGGAATAATACTACAAATTAAATAAAATAATTTATTCAACTATGTACATTAACTGCACATATAAAACTTGTACAGTTTTCATCTTTATTTATTTTTCTTTAGATGTAGATGCGTCTTTAATTCGTTTCAGATACTTTAGCGAAACCTTTCTTTCCACGTAAATTCAGTCGCTCCATCGCTTTCTCGAATGTACGATATCCTCGGCGCGCCGCGCGCCTCGAATACTACATTTACACGCCAGGCGCGTGAATCACGCGTTGCGTTACGCAACGTGTAATCGCAAGCGGGACGAGGCACGCGTGTGACGGATACGCACACGTGAGATACGGTATTGTGCGTGCGTGTGCGTGTGCGTACGCGTAGCATCAGTGTGTAGATACTCGTTTGCGCGATGCGCCGCGCGTCGTTTACTCCCTCATGTACCGTGCGACACGCATTCATCGTCGCTACACGCAGTACACCTCTACTCTCGCATAAGCATCGTTACGTTTTTCCCTCCTTTTGTGCCGCGTTCGCCGCGAATCCCCGACGAGGGGCTCCGGCTCGTCAAGGACACGCTTATCCGAGTGCTTAAACGCCCGCCTCATGCACACTCGCGGTGCGAGTGATTTAACGAATTTCTTCCTCCCAAACTTCGTGCTGTCGTTGGAAAGGGAGAGCAAAAGAATAGAGGAATATGGGCGCGGAGGAAGCTCTGAGATAAATAGAAAACGGCGACGATATGGTCGTTAATGTATACGACCCTTGAGAGAAACGCCAGGTCTTTCAATCACAATCTCGCGATTGCGCGACTGTTGATTTACTTGAAGAAGCGGAGCGGCTTGTATTTTCAGGAAACACTATAAATCAAATCGGATACGAATGTTACTTATTTCAAGCATTAATAATTGTCAAGTGGCCCGAATATTTCAATGTGAATATTACACGCATGCAGATTTCTACAACTATACAAGTTTTACATAAATTAATGTACATAGTTGAATACATTGTTTTATGATTATTACAACTATAAAATTTTTATTATTTTGAAATCTAACATTTACGCTATATTGTTGCGGAACATCATCGATGATAGGATGCGATTTTACAGATGGCCTTTTTTTTGGATTATTTTATTAGTTGACCCGTTTAATTTAAGTATATTAATTTAGTTTATCTGTTCTATTTAATTATATTTATATGTAACATAGTTGAAGATGATCCGATCGGGCTCAAAACGATGTTATTTGTTGTTGTCTGTTATTTGTTATAGATCATAATAATTTGTTTCTTATGTTTACACATTTACTTTGTTGTTATTTGGTTCATAGCCTTTCTAAACATTTTATTTTTAATTATAAAATAGTTAATTCAATTATATATACATGTACATTGATCTGCATGTACATTAGTTTATTCACTGTATATTAATTCTACATGTAAAACTTATAAATACAGTTGTTATCTTTGCAGTTTAATGAACTATTTTGTAACTATTTTGTAATAATTATAAAATATAATGTATTCAACTATATGCACACACATTAATTCTACATATAAAGAGCAAACTTTCAAAATGCGTTTTGTCCAAAATTTCATTTTTTCAGTTAGAAATGGCGTAGTGTTCAGTGTTGAAAGACTCACATTATAAGCTACTCTGATAATGAGATGTTTAGAAAGCATTTTTTTCATCGTTATTTTATACTCTGAAAAAACAGAGACATTTCGAAGTGCATTATGTTTTTTTAAGTAGAGACAAACGAAATACATTTGTTTAACATTTTTAATAATTGTTTAGCAATTTTGTTTAATATTTCACATCCTACCGATTTTGGCATATTGTATATTATTTTCTGTGAAGTGCGTAATTTTCTTGTATACAAGTTTCTTTCTTTCTCGTTTTCTGAAAATTACAAAACGCATTTTGCAAGTCTGCTCCTTATATAATACTTGCATAGTTATAAAATTTATATTATAGTTTTTCCTCTCACACTATATCTCTTTCCCTGGTGCCATTATTTTACTAATATTTATGCAATAAATAGTTCCTCGTCGATTTTTGCATTGAGTTTCGCTAGGAAGGCGATTCGTCCTACAAAACGCACGATACGTGTCGATCGATTCATCGTCATCGACGCCGTCGTCGTTGTCGTCATGCGAGACCACTGAGGAGGACAACAATGAGCGACTCTGTAATTGTTGGAACGAGAGCGATCGAGCGAAAGAACATAATGTACGCTCTGTGCTTGCCGTGACGAGCGATTCCTCCTCGTTACGCTCATGGACCCCCGTGAATCACTCGACGCGCGAGAAACGGCGAATTAGCGCCGTCGATAGACAAGAGCGTTAGTCACGAGGATCGTTAGTCACTCGACGGGTTCGCTTCATGCCTCTTGCTGCCTCTTGCTGCCTCTTGCTTAGAAACATCGACGCTTTCATTTCTCTCGAAGAAACGGAGGATGCGCTTAGAAGGCTAGGCATGGCCGTAAATCCGCACGAAGTATCGTTGAATAGCCAGCGCCATCAAAATGTTGCAAAAGTCTTTGCTTTCTATCCAGCGCGTTTCATCTATGTACTTGCAATTGACCTTTTTAAATAAAGACTTTGCTCATTTATTTTCATATGAATATCGAGTAAGAGGTAAAATTATAAGACATACATTGATGACAACGAGTATAAGTGCTTTTTAATGATACCAAGAACTAATATGACGACGCTAATTACGTTATTGACTAATGTATAATATGAATTAATGATGAAGCAGATTATGGGTTAATTATAAAGTCGATTGAAATTTATTCGAAAATTATACTATCGGCATATTTTTTGTTATTAATAAATTATTGTGAGAATCAATCGGAAATGATACCTGCAGTTTTCATAATTATTTATTAAAAGTTATAATACTTAGTTATTAAAATAATCTCACAATAATTATTTATTATGAGATACTTTTAATAATTATTGTGAGAATTATTTGGAAGTAATGTTAGTTTTAATAATTAGGTCAATTATTAAAACAATGTTTTGAGAAACAGAGAATCTCAAAACTACTATAAATAATATATTTGTTACTGCGAGTAAACCGATTGAAAACTGCGACGAAGATACATTGTTGTTCATCTCATATAGTTTATAGAACATTCAGTTTGGACGAAAGTTTTATAATAATGGAATTAATGTATTTTGAATGTCAAGGTTCCATATTATCGACTGCAATAAACTTGCAATCTCTCTTTACACCAAAATCAGTATTTCAACAAAATCATTTCCATCATTACGTACACAACACACACAAAAATATATTATGACAGAATCGACTATTGTGTCAGTAATCGAGAATTTATGATATTACGGTCGAAGGAATCGATGATTTTAATTAATTACTAAATAATTTACTATCATTGTCGAGAATCAATTATAAAACGATTATTAATTGCCGCATAATCACGTAATACACTACGCGAAATATTACCAGCAATGACATTATTATATCAATAACTGTGCAAAATTCATCGATTTTTATTATCGCTTTCCTTTGAAATATCCTGACGACCTCGATCTGTATCGTTCTTGACGCTTCATGCGTAGGTTTTCATCTCGAATTTGTTCATCGAGAACTAGGCGTGACCGAGTTTATGAATCATCGTCAAGCGAGTCAAAGGGGATATGGCGCCCCAAGAAACATCGATGCGAAAAAGACGTAGACAGATAGTAGCTGTGTTCCGTTTTGCGACTACAGTCATACCGTGAGAATCATGCATTACGTAAGATGTCATCATGACGAGACCATCGGAGTCGTAGCAACTCTGTATGTGTGTGTGTGTGTGTGTGTGTGTGTGTGTGTGTGTGTGTGTGTGTGTGTGTGTTTGTGTGCGTGTAAGAACTATTAAATCGCCAACATGAATCTATAATAGTAATACGATAATTATAAGCTTGTACGACGTAAACGCGTGGGTGGCCATAATTATTCGTACAACCGCTATTTATGCGCAATATAATCATCTACAACCGCTCCGTTCGTTTCTTACTTGCGTATTCCCGTAATTCTTCGGCGATCATTTATAAACTATTTTCATCGCTTCTTATACACGAATTCCTATATCCCTCTCTAGCCGAGATATATTTCGCCAAACAAAAAGCATCGAACAACAATGGGAAATGAAATATGGAAAGAACAGTTTCGCCAAAATATCTAAAAATTTAGCTAGATACAGAACTAAAAATAATTTCATTGGAATATAAATAATTATATTGATTCAAATAGCATTCATCATTATATTAATATATTATAATTATAACTCAAACAGATTGTTAGAATATCAAACTTTGCAACATTTGAGCGTCTCCACATTAAAAAAAAAAAAAAATAAATTTAATAAATATTTGTTTAAATAATAATACTAACTTGAATAATATTAACATTTGCTTACGATAATGAATATTTATATAAAATTAACGATAAACAAATTAATTAGATTAGTAAATATTTCATTAGTATTATTCAAACTAATATGTAATAAAATTCAGTACATTTTTTTCTCAATGCATATAATTATTTTGATGGTCCAATATAATTATTTTCAGATCTCTCTTTGCATAGCTAAATTTTTAAATACAAGCAAAGTTGTTCTTTTCATAAATGTCCAATGTTTATATCAGTATATATAGCCACTTTATTAACTCTTCATTAATTCTCATGTGAGGTGTCCAGAATGGTTCAATCTTATAAAGTCGCTAAATATACTATTTGTACACATTATTATACTCAGCGCAAATGATTACACAATTTAAAAAAAGAATTTTATCTAAAGGATGTATAAAATGTTATCAATCAAATTTATTTGACTATAAATCATAAAAAAAAAAAAGAAAAATTTAAATGTAACGTTAGAGTGAACGTGTTAAAAATCTCACACGAATAATTACATAAAAAAAAACACACACAAGTAACGTAAAGTTGATTCTACAATACTCGCGTGAAGCGTGTGCAGAATAATCTAGCTTTATAAAATGTATATGAATACTATATACATTATTACATTTAGCGTAAATTGTTTCACAAAATTTGTTATGCATTTATCTTTGTCTAAAGAATATTATCAATTTTTATTTAATTGTAAATCATCAAAGAAAATAATGAAAATTGAGATATTGGGATGTCAGAGATACTCCACATGATTACGATAAAAAAAAACTACGCAAATAATGTAGGGTTAACGATTGTCCGCGATTTCAACATTAAAAAAACTCTCGAAAACTCTCGTGTTTCAACCAGTTGAGGCTGCCATGCAACAAATACCGGACTGGTGGGAGAGGCGCGATCAGGTGAAACCATTTTAGAACAATGCTTGTTCCGCATCGGTGCGTGCGCGACGAACAAAAGAGGCTGACATGAAATGAGAGAGACAAAGAGACGAGGGATAGGGAGAGGGCACTAGAAGTAGAAGAACGTAAATGGTTGGCGCGGCGTTGAGGAAGGGAAAACGAGCGACGAGTAAACAGGATGATTGAGAATCATCAGAGGTACCAAGACATCCCAGCCGAGAGTTCCTTCAGCGATCCTTCTTCGCTCGGCTTTGTTTTCCACGGTAATTTTCCTTCCTTTCGGTCGGTGCGCGGCCTGTTTGTGTATACATATCGTTAACACTCTCTCTCCTGCCACCTCAGCCTACCTTTCCCGGCTGACTGTCACCAATCTGTTCCAACTGCTATGAAACTTGGTACACACTTCTCTTCCTGTCGTTCTCTTCGTCAATTTCCCAACTTCCTTTTTATACTCCACTCGCTTGCCATCCCATGTCTCATGCATAACGTAAGCTTATCCATTGCCTTTGTGCCAGCCAAGAACGGAATATCCCACTGAGCTACGAGTTCAAATTGTAAGCAGAGGTCCAGCGGCTTCTCTCCCTCGCTGTCTATCATCGCTAACAAGATGGACAGTCCGAGCCGCCTGGAAACGTTTCTGTGTGCCGGTTCTAATCTTAGACAATAACGCGCGGTATTATCATACGTTATCATGATCAGATGCATACAGTTTCATCACTCTGTGATCGTACGTATCTGCAAACACGTCGCAGATTACTGACGGGGGTTGGCGTATCGCTTTAGTAATTGGAATACGATTACACTCTTTAAGGATATCGAGAACCAAGAGATAAAATAAAAGCAAAGATGCGAACGATTTTCGAGCCTGTCACAACGATGCTATAAATTTCACCGGAGGTGGTTCAGCTAGTTAACGCGCGCGTCGACATTATCCCTGGTTCGGGCTGCCAGCTCGAGGAAGAGAATCGGAATTGCTCAGTATTTTCCCAGGACGTTATCCATCGGCAGCTTTCTTGAGCGAGTCATAATCCATGGAGTTAAACCTCAAATTACAGCGCGTGAAGATCGCGAGCTGGCATCTCGTGGCCACCGGCCTCGTCGGCGTGTAAAACCATCAGCGCGGAGGAGGAAAAGGCTGAAAGGGTTAACGGCCTGAGGACATCGTCAACGTTCTACGAATAGGATGATTGTCTCCGCCGCTGTCTGATGTACGATCGCGCGCGCAAACACGGACATACTTTTATCGCACGCTCACAATGCTCTCCTTTCGAAATCTTTGTTGCGCGAGAGTCTATATCAAGGGCCGCGCCGTTACAACATTTTTATGGGCCATGTCCTCCTCCGCTTCGTCCCTTTTCCCCCTCTTTCCCCTTGTCTTGCCCCGCGAAGGGCAAAGACGACTGTGAGGATTCATCCGGGCTCGTTTAGATAGGACTCCTCCCCTGATTCAGATACACCGAAATTGCGCGAACCGACGAACATAACCGCGGCAGTAAACCTTCATCGCACTTCCTCTCCCAGACCTTCACCCTTTTCTCCTCGTTCTCTTCTGCACTCTCTCTCTCTCTCTCTCTCTCTCTCTCTCTCTCTCTCTCTCTCTCTCTCTCTCTCTTTCCACTTGTGATCGTCAACGAATACCTTCACTCTATACTCGTTCTCTGCTTCCCCACGAAATCTTCCTCCTTCACTCCACTTTGCTCTTTCATCTTCTTTGTCCCCTCTCAGCATCCCGGAATCGCCTTCCCGGGTTTATACTTTTTCCTTTTCGCGGCCTCGAATATCCTCTAGGAATGCCCGACGCCTTTCATACGCGAGATGCCCGAGGTCGTTTGTCGCCCTAGAGTGAGTTTTGCACACTTCTCACTATACAGAACGTCCCGCATTTTTCCATCCGTATTACTTTTTAATCGCAGCTTCTCCAGTCAATCCCGATTTGACTTTTTTTCTCACTGACATGCTCATCCTTTTATTTTCAAAAAATTAACGATGGAAAATAAATGAACTAAACTAATGAGCTAAATTTTAGGTCTAAAGATGATAAAATCTCAATAATTAATTCCTAACAAAAAACAAATTTCATTTTCTAGCTAAATTTTGAGATTAAAGATGGTAGAGTCTCAGCAATTAATTGTTGACATCAAATTGAAAAATTCTCAAATCTGTCTCAAAATTGTTTTTAAACGCTATTTTACTCCGATTGTAACCTCAAGTTGTGCTCATAAATTTCTAGTGAGATTCTAAGCCGCTTCGCTATCAATATCTCCTTCCAAAGCGCGAAGGCATGCATTGCCGCCTTAATCCTGAAGGGAGATATACATGTTACAATATGTATATCCCCATGGACCAGTAACGCATATTTGTCCCGTGGCGCATAACTCTCATAATACTCGTCTCGACAGCCTAATGGTACTATATGTATATATATTATGCATGTACTCCGTATATATGAATGTATTCTAATGTGTATCTGAAGTTTGATATGCCTATGATAAATCGATAAACATAATATTTAATATTGATATACATATGTATATGTAACATTAATCAATGTAATCAATATATTAATATATATACATATGCATATATTTATTTCAAGCGTTAGTTACCAGCATGGAGAGATTATATAAAATATAATTTCACATCGATCAAAGAATATTAACAGAAAAGACCGCTACTTGTTATCTTTTATTAATATTTGTATAGCGAACGAGATTTTTTAACGAAAATTCACACTGCAAAAAAATACTTTCGAATTAGCTATCTTTTCATAAGTTTCCCATTTCATTGATTAATATATATGGCTTCATTGAAATGAAGCTTAATCATTTATTATATTTATTATATTTCATGTCATTTATTATATCTCTTGTCAATGATGTATTAATTATTTGAAAGTCTGTCGATAATTTGCAAGATTTATTTAACTTTAAAATTGACATAGTAAAACCTGACATATATAATAATTCGATATATTTTTTAATTGTAAAACTATTTATATTTTTTGCTACAATTACAAACAATTGCATACGTTTATAATTCATCTTTAAGGGAATACTAGCGTGATGCGGCCAAATTCCGACAGAATCGCTGCTTTATCGATTAAATGCAATTTATGAGCATCGACACGTCACTGTGTATCACTATAGATGCGTTCGGGGAGACGCTATCAGAGCTATGAACGCAAATGCTATCAACTCTGTTCGTAAAGCCAATAGCGTGATAGCGTTAGTAAGCTCCATGAATGACATTAGCGTAACATCATATAGTGATCCAAATGCATAAAACTTGATATAAAACGGATTTTTCAAGTTAGTTATAAAACTTTGAAATTTATATCTCATAATCTTCTATTAATTATCTATAAAATATTCAATATATATTACAGTTTAAGTATATATTAATATATGTATAAATAAATATTAAAATTTGTTTACGTAAAATATTGAGTTTAACATCGTTTTATCTTTATAGAATATTTTACAAACATTATACTTTATACATTCTACTCTTTAGTGCTCTTGTATCTCATCTTGAGACTCAAACATACGAAGATCAGAAAGTCTGATCAGCTTTATACAGAGGATGCGGTAGAGATTTCTCAGATTTCAACTCTTGGACATACATTCTGTGGTCTTGCTTTCGTAACATGTGGGCGAGGATCGTCATAAAGGCTGCAATATAAGACAGCAAGATTTAGTAACGTCAGAACCAACAGTTTCCTATAGCGGTTTTTTTGCTTTATATCGTGTAACATCTTTGTTGTACAATTTTTATTCAAGTGAGAAGTCAATGTTTTTTATACAAAATAAATAATTAGCTTTAATATTTAATCTTACTTTCTTGTGAAAATATTTTGGCGATTAGCCAAAACACTCTTAAATTCATAATGTTAAATTATAATTAATTTGAGTTAATTATTCCTATAGTAGATCTTTACTATTATTAAAAATGTAATTTAACAAAATAACTCAAGAAATGTATTAAATTTGACTTAAATTTAATTTATTATTTATTAAATGCATACGTTAATATAAATTTATTTTAAAACTAAGCAATTCGATCATAGAGAAATAGGTTGATTAGATTTGATTATTTTTTTAATTAAAATTTTTGAATTAAAACACTATTAAAATAATATACATAATTAAAATAATATTTTAATATATTCGGAAGTTAAAAATAACAAAATGTTATTTAATTTAACAAATTAGTTTAAATTTGATTCTTTAATATTTCATAGGGAATCAGATACGACTGAAATGCAGATCTCTATTTGAGCATAAACTATTGTATTGACTTGCACGTTATCATCTTTTGCGATCTATTATCCTGAGCGATAGCTCCATCAACTTTTGATAGGCGTGAAAACGATTCGGATCACCAATGTCTGGATAGTCCAGCCTCGGGACTGAAACTATCAATCACATTATTTGGTCATGCTTCCCCTTTATTAGCCACGCTTGGTTTTACTCGCGAATTGCTCTTGCGCGAACATCGAGATCTATCGCTCTACAAGAATTCTTCGGTACAAAACACCGGATCTCTTATTGTTGCCCGGTTCTCACCCAGGGTAGTTACTTCTTGCCTCCGTAATGCCGCGCCAGAGCCGTAAACATTATTATACCCGAACTAATTGACTTTGCATAGGTCAACCCTCTCCTCGCCATACCAGCGATGCTGTAAATCGTTGTGGTTTAAAAGCAATTAACGCTTTTCCTTGAGACACCTCTGACCTTCGCAATTGGCATAAACGTTTCGAAAACTTCAAATTATAACACTGTCTGAAGAATATCAGACAAATAGAATGTGGCTTAATGCCAATAATCATCTTGTATTGTCAAGCTTACGCGGATTTTCCTCGTTTAAAAATGGAGATAGTAAAGTAGATATAAAGTATTTTTCTAGGACCTTAATTGATTATATATAATATTATTATCTTAAATGAAGGTACAACTTTTATTTTTTTATGACCATTCGGAAATTCGTTTTATTTCTACAGTTTTTTATTTTTCTTCATGAAAACCGAAAATTATTATAATAGTAACGCTAAACTCTCAAGGAAAAATTGAAATAAAAATAAAAGTTTTATTTACATTATTACAAAATCACTATCAATTATGTGTTTCAATCATTAAAAAACTAAATTTAAATTGTTGATTCAGCCAATTCTTTATAACGATGTGATTAAGGATTTTATTAACTTTATTTCACACACCCAATGTATCCATTTTTCCTTGTAGCGTCATTATTATGATAATGTTCCATAAAAAAAAAAATGCTTAAGAAAATGTAAAAATAAAACGAACAATTTTCCTTGAACAATCGCGAAAAAAGTTGTATTTTCCTTTTATAATAAATTTAATGTAAAATGTAGTTAATGCTTAAATGCTTCAAATTGAATAATACTCCAATCGTTAAATATCGTTAAATAAATATAAAACGTACTGTAACAATATAAACAAATATCGTCAGTTCGGATTGATGCCAGCAAACTTGCGTCTGAGTTACTTTGTCCCACTTGGAACTAATGATTTACGTAAATCATAAATGTTAACAGTCACGCTGTATTTATGATGATCGCGTGACTTCGCGATGCGAATTGTGTGTGAGCGAGCGTGTATATGTAATACGTTTTCTTTTTTTTTTTTTATTCAATGAGAGAGACAGAAGCGTGGAGTGGCACGTGATAAGTATAGCATACCGTCGACGATAACTCTTCCGTGCAATTATGTAGAACGAATGATTCACGCGCAATTAAGTTCAACCGAGTCAATCAGTCACCCATTTCATCTTGGTATCACGTTGCATATGGCGAATCGATCGCGTCGTTGAAACAGAAATTCGCTATCAGAAGAATTGCAAAAGATATCCTCTCGATGATAAATGATGTAAGTTAAACTGAAGACATCGACGGTACAAGTCAAGAAAAGGAGGAAAAGAGAGATAAATGAATAGATAGACACAGCATTTATTACTGTTGCAAGGCAAGCCTTCTAAAAACGTACATACAAAAAATAAAGAGTAATGGCAAAATAAAAAGGAGAATAAAATAATAAAGACTATAAAAAAAAAAAAGTATGCAGAAAAAAGTAGTACAATAAATAAAAATAAATAAGATAAAGTAAAATAAAATAAAATAATGCAATAAACAAAAATAAATAAATTTAAAAAGTGATAAAAGAAATGTAAAGAAAAGATAAAAATAAGATAAAAAATTGTAGAGAGAAAGAGAGAGAAACGAACAGAGACAGAGAGGGTCGCATTTCTCGCCAATTCAGCGAGTTACAAGTCTGACGTCATCGGCTCGACATAATTCGATTCAATTCGCTTAATTTTGCGAAAATTGCCAATCTTCTTTACTGCGTTACCGTCTAGCTCCTTCGTTTATCTGCTCACCGTCTCATGGACCTTCTTACATCTCTTTCTCTCGCGTCCTCATCCATCTCTTTCTCTCGCACGAAGAGCATTTATCGATCACGGTGTACTATTTTCCCTCCCCTAGGCTTATATGAATATATCACACTAGATTCGTTTTATCGGTTCCACATGAGCGAGAGCTTGGCACTGGATAATCGCCATCCGCCTGTTTTAATCATTTTAGCACGGAATCTTTGCAAATCGATGAGCGATATTCACGGGTAAGCGGAGACGCGATGTTTTCATAATCAAAGAAAATTATTTGAGAGATTATACTGCATTGCGTCGTTGCGTAAATTAAATAAGTAAAAACAGGAGTCCATGCAGCAATACATTCATTTACAATTAATCTGTATAACAATTAAATGATTGAATCATTCCAGGATTGATATGATACGTTAAATATAGTCCTTGATTTAATTTGATCGATAATACTTAATGATGCGCGTGTGGTCATAGATATTGTATATCATATAATCCGCTCATATACGTTTCGATATGTGACGCACGAAATCGTAACGAAATCAAAGTAGCCAGTGTAAATGCAACCGCTGTCGATTGCGTACTAATAAATGCCGCTAATAAATAAAGTGACAAAAAAAAACCCAATATATTTCGCTAGCATTTTGTGCGCGATGTATCACAGTTATTTGAGATGTAAATCGATAATGCACACAGGCTGACATATCCCGATGTAAATATTTTTCTCTTCGACAAGCTCACGTTGTAAATTTATAACACACACACACACACACACACACACACACACACACACACACACACACACACACATTTTGCCGCTTACTGGATTTCACAATTCCAATCCGTGCGTATTTTTACAAGTTTTTCATAAAAATATATAACCGTAATCAATAATTCTCTCTCTACCGTTTATTTTTTAATCCACTGTCGGCTATGATTGTTTGCATTTTGAAGATTTCGACTGGGCAAATGTAATTCGGAGAACTGACTGTAGTGAATACAAAAAGTATTCGTAGAGGCGAGATTTTTATAAAAAAAACTTTACTTGTAAAAAAAATGAGTATTAATTAACAATTTATTCAAAATGAGTACGTTCTGTCCTAATATAATTAAAAGAACTTTGCCAAAATAATTGGCATTCATGATCTTAGAAAAATTTCTCAATTGTACAAATAATTTTTATGCTTACAAATAATATAATTTTCAATTTCCCTTCTTATTACGATAATATCAAATATTTTAATTATTACACATCTTTTTAAGTAAAATAATTTGAGAAATATACAATCTATTTTATTCTTAATAAATTGCTAATTAATGTTTACTTTCTAAAAATTAAGATTTTTTTTAAAACGATATCCGTCCTCTGTATAAATCCTTTTTGTAATTCCTAATTTCGATCACCCGCTCTTGAATCGATCACTCGGAAAAGAGAAGACATCAAATTACGATAAAATTCACGCCCGCAAAATAGAATAGAAAGATTTCACTGGGGAGGTCGAACTTTCATGTTCTCTCAACGAGACGAGCCTTTCGCTCTCCGCGGAATCCAGTATTCGGTGCATATTACCCTCTGAAATTCGATTCGATTAATTTCACCACCGTGGTGACTCCACCGTTTGCGATAACAGCTCTCGTCGGTGGCGGTAAGCGTTCTCTGATGAAAGCCAGCGAATTAGGCGAACGATCGACTAAAAATCGGCTTGGATGGCGGCAGTCATGTATACATACGTGTGACAGTTCGCGAGATAGAGAGCCATAGGAAGTCCCGCTCCCACTCAGGTCGCGGATAGATGGAGGAAACGCGAACGAGGGCAAGAAAGAAAGAGAGAAAGAGATTCAATTTAGATTGGCAGTGTTTCTCTTCCTCTTTTTCAAATATCTTTTGTCGATGCCGATAACAATGAGAAGAGGCACCGGGCGGGCGAAGCCGAGCGCTCTATTGAGTGCGCGCCTTTCGCGCGCCTCATCGCGCCGTGTTTTTCTTCTTATTCAATCTTCCAGTCGAATTGATAGGGTTCTCACGAATAATGACAAAGCGTGCTAGCCCGGTTGCCTGGCATAATGCCTCCCAGCCCGATTGAGCCGCGCACGCGCGCCCTAATAGTGTATATAAACTTGATTGTGAGTGCACGGACCTCGTAGAGTCTCTCCTGGACGGAAATGTCTACGATTCTATCTATTCTACGATGATATCTCTTACCAATCGCGAATTTCTATTAGCTTCGATTAATCTACGAGCGCAGAAACTCTGATTACATTGCCAAAAGATACTGATTCTACGAGTATCGATGCCATTTTGTTCCGAAGCAAGCATTAGAATGTCGTATTATCGCAGAAGATAGATTTACAATAAAACACTTATGCAAATTAATTTAAAAAATATTGGGTATTCGACTCACCGAAGCTCGGTGTGTTTATTAAACCCATTTACTTATATAAATCTGTTTGTCAAAAATATCAACTTTAAATATTAATTAATCTTTTTTTTAATTAGTTTACTTTTTTATATTGCAAATTAAAGTTGTTTAACGAAGATAGGTCGGCTAGGTAGTGTCGGCTTGCAATGATATGATTAATTTCTTACTTCATTTATATTATTAGAACCTTTAATATATTAACATTATTTAAAAATTTTAATTATATTTTAATTTTTTTTATGTTACCTGCAAATTTGGATTTTTTAATTAACCATTACAGAGAGAGAGAGAGAGAGAGAGAGAGAGAGAGAGAGAATAGGGAGTTGATTTTTAAAATCTTGGAATTCTTCTTTACGTAAAATTTGTTATAATTTATTATTTCATTGTATTTCTTGTCTCAAAATATCGCACTTTCAGCATCACTACCCAGATAATATTTATGTTGCATAAGATATCTAAAAAAACGTCTTTTAGATATCTTATGCAACATGCATATTATCTGGATAGTAGCTTTCCGGTTTTAAAGGTTAAGATATATTTAGTATTCATTTTTTATGCGAGTTTGATTTCTTGAAATTAATTAGTGCCTTTTAATTAAGATATGTAAAATGAATTTTACAGATCCAACATCAGTAACTGCAATGTTATAGATTTTGGCGTCAGCTCCAGAGGATTAAATGAGAGAATAAAATTAAACGTATCTTAACACAAGAATGAAACAAAATAAGTAGTTAAAGATAAATTGATCGTCCGCACAGAGAGAAAAATATTTGATATTTGTGTATAATTGCATAGTTAAAAAATTATGATTAAGAGATCGATTTTTATGGTTATTACTGCTAGATTAGTAATAACTTTATATGTATGTATAGTTCTCACAAATATGGAAAAATTGTACTATAAATTGTATTATAAATTATGATAATCTAAACTATTAATATAGTAAAATGTTAAGATACGAATGGTAAATAAACTAACAAGTAAGAAATATGGAAATATGGAAAAACTTAATGTTTTAGTTGTAATGATCATATGTTAATGTTGAAGCAGTTATAATACATCGTTAAAACAATTATAAATTTATAGTTGACTCAAAAAATTATTATAAATTATAATTAAATTATATACCTGCAACCATTTTTTTTCTCTCAGTGCGGTCGAGCTTGAGGACAGTATTTGCTGTCCTTTTAATTAAACAAACAGAGGAAATTTAATTATATCAAATTAGTACCAAGCCATAGACGCGATGAAGGTAATCGTAATTAAAATTACTGAAAATTTAAAGCCGTTACGCGATTTGTCAATTCTACAGTGCGCGCCCGCGGCTGACCATCCGATTTTTGCATTCTCGCGGTGCAATAACTATGTGGTGGCAGATGCAAATTATTGAAATTGTAGCTTGAATAATTATCTGAATAATATGAAAACATGGCGACTCATGTGCGTTGCGACTATAATAAAATGTGGCACATTATTACTTTTTCGTTTAATTATCGATGCTACATTAATCAAAGGCTTTTTCTGTTTACACGCTTATTGTTTTCATAATGATTTCGTTGGTCTGTTTAAATATTCATACATCGTTATTGGTACGTGGTGCTATAGAAATCACGTAATTCCTTATTAAAATTGATTCCCGTTATAATGTGAAATATATATCAACAAAGAGTTTAGCCGATTCGTCGTAACAATTAATTGATACGTCTTGTGTTTAAATTTGCAAGTAAAGATCGATCGAGAAATGTCTAAATAAATGAAGAAGACTATATTCGGTCAAGACGAGTTTTAGTGCTTAATATTTTTATGTGAATTTTATAATTTTATAATAAATTCATAACTTTTGTGCGAATTCATAATTTTTGAAAATGTATATAAAAGATATTTTATAACTATATATATATAATCATGCAAAATCACAACCATTAACCATCCATACAGCACAAATCATTCCAGCAATATTGCAGTAACTTTACATTGCAGCAACGTTGCTACAAGCTTTCGTTTGTTTTGTATATAAAATTATAGATAAAATTAAATAATCGATATGAAACTTGACGATATGAAAAAACATACATATGTCTTTTAAGACAATAATATAGATGTAGGACGGATTATTTACACTTACACTTCGTAAGAAACGAGTTTTATCGCACGAGACGATTCTTTCACGATTAGAAATTTCGTTTGTTGAGACTAGAAATCTGTTCGTTCGTAGACTTGCGAATAGCTCGTTCATTGCTCGAAAATTGAGAGAAGAAATCGATTTGCTCGTACAGCGCGCATCGATACAATTTCCTGTAGGGTGCTGTCGCTTCTCGTTTCGCAGCTCTGCAAGCAACGGCTGGTTGGTTGTAACTCGTAGACCGACCGCGGGCAGGAAGCACGAAGGGAACTAGCGGATTCGAATTCCTGCCACATTTTGCGCACGCAGCTGATAGCGCGCGCCCGCCATGCGAAATAGTCTCTCCGCGCAATAGCCGGGAGAAGAGAGAGAGAGAGAGAGAGAGAGAGAGAGAGAGAAGGTGGAAAGAGATAAATAGATAAATAAAGGCACTTATCGTTATTTTAGAGCAAACCCTCAAACATAAAAATAAGAGAAAAATATAACAAGGTACCCAATCAAAAGTATTACACAGAAATAAATCAAACTGATATAAAATATATAAAATGTATAAAAACGAAAAGATAATATGCATGATGAGGAACAAGAAAAAAAAACTGCAACTATATCAACTATATATGCATTAATAATTAAAATAAGAAGAGCTGAGAGAGAAAGAGAAATAAGAAGAAAAAAAACTATAAAAACTTAAAACTAAAAACTAAAAACTAGTCTCATGCCGCCGAAGATGACAGAAGAATGCTTGCTTAAATGCTTTTAGAAATTTGAATGGACTGACATAATAATAACCTATAGTTATAACATTTTATAAGTATAATTTACTATATGCGAATATGACTTATGTGTAAGATAATCATACAATTAGTTGAATACATATTATGGTCGTTATGATCATAATGGAGTGTTCTATAATTCATATGTCGAAACAATTATAAATTTATGGTTGTTCAAAAAAATGACTATAATTAAAATGACTATTATAGTTAAATTATGATTATTCCAACTATTTTTTTCTCTCAATGTGGGAAGCAAGAGAGAGAGAGAGAGAGAGAGAGAGAGAGAGAGAGAGAGAGAGAGAGAGAGAGAGAGAGAGAGATTTAGAATTGCCGTGACAATTTTTTCTCTCTTTCTAAAAAAATTATTTTACGAACTGCTGTGCAGCAGCTGACAACGCGCTCGCTGCAAAATAATCCCGAACGACAAGAGATCGATTTCCCCCGCGAGTATTCTTACTCGCTCCTTCCTATTCTTGGAGACGTCTCGAGAGATTATTTTTTTTCTATCCAACAATCGCGCGAATGGTACATCTCGACGGTGCACTGATGATCGCGTTTTTCTCACGTAAACTACGCTCCAATTTGCATGCAAAGGTGGCGGTTGTTTACTTTATTATCACGGTTGCGAAATTTAATTGTAAATTTGCTAGAATTTTATGCGGCGGCCTGGTGGCGCAGAGGGAAAAAGTTTTTAATCTTACAACCTGAGTTTAACAGAGATATTTATGCATGTTGCACCCCTTCCCCTCTAGGAAAAGTTACGCCGGCATAAACAACGCTCATAAAGGTGGAACGCAGCTTTTACCTGGATTTTAATCTTCAACGTGCATCGTGCTTAGAATATAATTTACCGCAAATAATGTTTTTCCTCACTCAATAATTTATGTTGCCGCGATACTTTTCGAGATATAACTCTGCAGGAGTTTACCGCGTTCGACGATTAAATGTAACTAAGATTCAACCAGAAAGTAACAAATCACGCGCTTTAATTATCGCAATGTACAATATGTATTACAGTATTATAATTTCCATTTATTGTGGCGCTAATTAATAATTAATGATATAACACGTGGTCTTCATGTGGAATGCGATACAGTATATATAACAATGATAATTGGGCCCCATTCGCAGTTGCATATATTGTATGTATGGTTTGTATAAGCCTTTTAGTGTGTACTTTTCGCAACCGTATGCGCGACTGTTAATTTGCATTAATTCAAAGGGTTGCCAAGGTTCTACGTTCAACACCTTAAATCTCCCTTTTTTTCGGAAACAAAAAAAATTCAATTTAATCCAATTCAATTCACGGGCCGCGTTTCCACTCCAACTCCATCCTCATGCAAATCTTTTCCAAAACGCCCTCTCACGTTCCCAGCGTTCGAATGACTGTTGCATAGCAACATGTACCTTTTGCACTGACCCGAATTCAAATCTCCGAGAAATAGAACGTACCTAAAGTAGATGGCGATATTTCATAGACATATTCGCGAGTGAAACTGAACGGAAATTGCGCTTAGGTATTGTCATTGGAATGCTTGCGTGATTTATAATGGAAAGATAATAGGTTTCCCTACTTAATCTTCCGGAACTGACGTCAAAATCTGTAACATAGTCACTAATGCTGAGACATTTAATTTATGGTAATTAAAAGGCACTAATTAATTTTGAGAACCGAAATGACATAACTCATACAAAAACAAAAATAAATATTAAGTGAATATTTTAATAAAAATAATTCAAATTTTTGCAGATGTAATATAAAGAAAATTGATCAAATTGTTTTAGTATTTGAATTTTTTTATACAAGCAACATTATTGCTGATTTATTGAGATATTATTTTTTTATTATTTTGCATGCAAAATATTTCTTGTATCTTTCCGCATTTCAATAAAGCTATTATTACTATTATTAACAGAGATTTATAATTAAATAGATCCACACTTATCAATTCCGAAAGGTTAAATAGAATTTTCACTTTATTTCCATTAAATATTATCACTTATCGAAAAGATCTATGTACTATCGTAGAGATTTGAATTATGTATCCAGTACGTACAACCCAGAATTATCGCGACAAATTAAAAGTCAGAGACGCGATCTAAAGATAATGGTAACCATGGAGCTTGCCTACTTACCTTTTTAGGTCGAGGCAGATCGATAGACACTTCCTCCTTTGGTTGCAAATATCGGGACGCTTTCGACGTGGTGGATGAAATTTCGATTCAGTTGGCGAATTTCCTCGGTCACTCAGGTCTATCGATTGCCGGCGCATGTAGCCCCGCGAAAAGCGCGAACCGAACCACTCGATTCTCGCGAATATTTTGGCGCCGGATGTTGCGCAACGATCTCGACATGGCACGTATATACGAGATAGGCGCCGTCACCGCGCGCACGCTTTTGCAAATAATTACGTTTGTAATAGTAGGTTGACGTTACACTTCCGTTAATACCGGATGATACAATGAGCGGATGAAAGGAGCAACCTGATGCGATAATCGCGCTGAATCGAATTTTGAAAACGAGAAATCACGAAAGAGCACAGTAGAAATTTTTGGGAGGAAATTTAGGAAATTTTTCGGTCAGAAAAACATAGTAATAGAGATAACAAAATTAACATACATATATAAAATTGTATACATGTATTATATGTAATATGTTTTATACATAAAATCAATGTACAATAGTTAAATAATCCATTTTATAGTTATTGAAATTGTAAATTACAAAGTTTATTCAACTATAAAAGTGACAACTATATATAATATTATATGTAGAATTAATGTAATTAACAAATTATTTTATTGTT
>NW_017259234.1:612560-613021 GCF_001594045.1 Atta colombica | reverse complement strand
TATATATCAATTCTACGTATAAAATTTGTTACCTTGTTACCTATATAGTTGTCACTACTATAAAAAATTCTCTTCCTTTTTTTTCTGGTCGTAGATGATTTCAAAGAAAAAAAGATTTCATGTTTTTTGCCGAGCACAATCTTTTTGTCGACAAAAGACATGATTATGCTTAATATCGCTATTGTTATAATTAGTTTGATCACGTATTTAAATTTCTGCGAACTTTTTTTTCATCCAAAATAAAAAGATTTTAAATTTCAAAAGACATTTGTGTCTGAAAGTAATTTAGTAAATTTGTTTCCATTAGTTTATAGCGAGTTTCAATACTCAAACTGTGTCTTCAACTGTTTTTCTTACTTGATAATAAAAACCTCAAAGGGAACCAGAGCTTTTGTTACACACACACACACACACACACACACCACACACACACACCACACACACACACACACACACACACA
>NW_017259234.1:602486-612544 GCF_001594045.1 Atta colombica | reverse complement strand
TATATATATATACATATATATAGAGAGAGAGAGAGAGAGAGAGAGAGTAAAATAATAAATCTAGAATGAGAGGACAACCCATGCCACTTCAGTGATCTACGAGGACGAGTATCGTACATTTGTACGCATACATTTTCTTCCCTTTACTTGCTACAATTCTCGAGACGATATTCTCGAGACTCGTTTTCATTTCAAAACATCGGTATTCCATCCATTATCGAAAAAAATTGTAGCATCAAAAGAAAATCTTAGACGAAAATTTCAAGAAAGTAGAGCTGAGTAGCGAAAAATGCTTTGAAGAACGCTCGTGCTTGAGAGATTCACGCTGTAAGTAAATCGAGGCTGGTTTTAACACTGAAAAATTAACCACTCATCTTGTACACCATAATTACTTCCGCTTGCTCCAATATGTTTAACTAATGTTCTGACGTTTAGCGCAAATGTGTTTTTGCCAGGATGTGCATCAATTAACGCACTGTAGTCTAATTCCAACGAGTTTCGCGTCCAATTACGGCCGTATCGCCGACATCGACGTGGGACACTCGCTAATTCCGCGGGTTGTTGTAAATTTACGAGGCCGAGTATGCAAGAGGAAGATTTCGGTTTGTGAAGTTTTAGATGCAACAAGTACAGCGGCGAGCGTTACATCAGGAACATTTTACTTCGCCGTCAGAAGCTTCGTGGAAAGCTTCAGAATTTTTAGCGCGAGTGTCAAAGGGATTAGCGGTAATTCGATAATGCGAGATATAAACGAGCGCGGTGAGGATAATTTTGCAGCCGTCGCGACAGACGTGGTAGTTGCGAAACGTTGCATCATCCCGCTGATTCACTCGGAATGGCGTTTTCCACGCCGTTGGGAAATCTTGCTTAATTTCCACGACACAGAGCTCGATTGTTTCGCCGCCGGGTCGCAGGTGAATTTACGTTAGCCTCCTAATCACTATTCATTAGTTTCTCTCTTCCAACACTTCTTCCTAGCTTCACGTTTCATTACGTTCATTACAAATACGTGATTTAACATGCAAACTACGACACGATACGCACAAGTATTAGTACGTTAAATAATTCAATTATGTCTGTACGATTAAAATACGTGACTGATTTGAAAAAATATCGCTTACTGATTTTTTTCCTCTCGATCGATTTAATCGAGCATTATTTTTATACATTACCCTCTTTTCATATATTTATATCATATCTTTTATGTCGACTGTTGACAGCAGTGTTGCTGACCTTACTTTCTGAAGAATCAATATATTACATTCATCTGTATAGACGTTCGCAGTTCAGATATGCTCATCTTTCAAATATCATAAAAGCTTGCCGCAATATTTGATGCAAGATTGTTGCAATATTACAGGAATGTTGTTGAAATGTTGCAATATTATACAGAATTTGATAAGTAAGCATAAAACTTTCACTTAAGGGTAGAGCAGACTAAACTGAAAAGTCCTCTACCAATTTTCACAATAAATAACAAGATATTAAATACTAAAAATCGCCGAATATTAGTTTTCAATAATTTTTTATTCAAGTACTATCAACTTTACAGAAAAACAGCAAGTGACAAAAAATTGTTTTTTCCGCCATAGAGTTCTGAAAATTTTTTCAGAATTTTTTACTACCTCATTTCCTCCTGTTAGTAAAAATAGTTGCCAATATAAAAAAATGCAGTACTAAAAAGTTGACAAAAAATTCTGAAAAAATTCTTATAGCTCTTTAAGAAGAATATAAACAATTTTGTCTCTCGCTGATTTTCTATAGTCTGCTATATGCGAGAATTTATATTATATTACTTAGTAAATAACCTGTACATTGACGCAATAATTTGTGCTTTTTGGACAATATTTCTCCGCATCTCCATATAAAATTATTGTTATTATTATTTCGCACTATTTTAAACCTTGAATATTTGACCTCGACAATTGGCAAAGTAATTCGCGCGCACGAAAATCTCACTCAAATAAAAATTGAAAGTTAGTTATCAATGAATACTCGTCGCGTATACTGTGTATTTCTTCACGTCGATATCTAGCAAAAACATCATTCCAAAAACAAAGAGAGGGGGGGGGGGGGGGGGGGGGGGGGGGAGAGGAGAGGGGAGAAGTGAGAAAGAAGGGAGGATGGAAAGAGGGGATGAGTCAAGCCGATATATCGATCCGCGCAACCCTCTTTCAAACACCTTTTTCAGCGGGAACAAAGCGTTTCCAAACTTCGATCCGAAGTCGCTGAGTGCTCCGGTCAGGCTATTCTCTCTTGCGAAACGAATTTCCCAGAACATCCTCAGCCACACGGGCGCGCGCTCTCTCCCGGTGACGTTAACACAACTACGGGAGGGAAAAAAATAAAAACGGCGACGAGAGACGCGAAATCGCATTGACATCGAGATTGATTACGTTAACCGGCAGAGTGATTAATCGCCGCCGAAAAAAATTTCGGGAAGATCGTACCATAGTCATACGTGAGAGCTTGTCGTGTATAGGTGTCTGTGAGAGATGTACAAAGCAGGTCTCTCTCGTCGATCGGGATACCACCACCAGCTTGATTTTGGACGCGGCGATTGACAATTATTGTTGGGCAGCCCTATCAGAAATCAAATTTGAGGACGTGTCAGCCGCCCGGCGGTAGATTTTCCGCGCTTTCGTACGCAAATCTATCTATGAGCAAATCTTATTGATCAACGCTCCGAGTGGTGATGACGAATATCCTCGTTAACAGCCTCTAGTATTAGTATTAGATATATACTCGGTATTTCGAGTGTCACTGCCAATACGATGTGCTGGATTACTGGCTGGCGTGCACGGTGCATGATTACTCGACGGGTCCAAATATTTCCGTAAGCAAATATTTTCGTTGCACGCGTCACAGTACAGTGACAGAGAGTGTTGCGTATTCTGGTACAAGCGTTCGAGCGCGGAGAATAATTCACTGAGAGAAATCAGGGCGTGACAGATGCACTTAAAAAAATTTCATTACATATTTCTGTATCCATTTAATTAAATAAACGTCAATTATCTTTATGGCGCATCTCTTAAATCTTCCTCCACTTATCCCGGAATTTTATTAAAAATTAATGTGAAAGATAAGATATATCTCTTTGATTAACCGAAATTACGTAAGACTTTACATTCGTTTTAGATATTATCGACTGATATACATACTTGACGTTACGTTTCGAGATCTGGGAGATAAATCGCCAAGTGCTATCGACGTCGCGTGCGACTTCTCACTTTCGTGAATCTCGCTCTATCAGTTCGCATTATGTTATGCGTCAAAAATGCGGACACTCGTCATCGACCTCGAATGGACTCGCTGAAACTTCCTCCTTACAGGCACGAATGCTCTCCGCGAGCTTTGGATAATCTAGTCCCGGGTTCGAAAACAGATACTACTACGAAACGAACTTTGGCTTTCGCTAGTTCAAGCTTAATCATGCATTCATTTCGTAGTGACGAGGATGATACTTTATTGGTACGATAACATGGAGCTCTCAAATCGTTAATTTCTGACAATATAGTACATGTACGTTGTTCTCTTACTCTAAAAGTGACTGAAAAAATAAAGTTTCCTAAAATAAAAAAGGAAAACTATTTTTCAATTTAATAAAAAATTATAGACTAATCCAATAATATCGACAAAAAGAATACATTCCCAACATGAATCGAATGTCATTTTCATTTCACATCAATCCAAAAATTATGCTTTTTGAATTGTGTCGATTTTTTAAATCACCCCTTTTTAGTTGAGACAATTTTTTTTATGAAAGTAAATGATTCACTTTTAATAATTGATAGAATAATATTTACTAATTTATGGTCTCGAATATCACATTTTGTGTCGCTTTTAAAGTAAGGAAACGATATTTTAAGTTGACGTACACGAAATCTTTCGAATAATCATCGAATCGAGAGTTAATCTGGATTAATATTCTCGAACGTAAATATGTCGATGATAATAATTATTAATGTTCGAATGATTTAAGAATATTGCTTGTGCGTGTACGCAGCACCAGCGACTGCAAATTGAACTAACTCTATATCTGTCTGTCCAGTTTGTCATCTCATTGTCGTCAATGATAATTTACGATGATTAAAGACACTGACAAATAACTGACGAAAAAGGCAGGCTGGTTTTATTTCGTGGTTTTCTTTCAAAAAAGAGAAACATTCCGACATGACAGACGTGTATAACATTTATTAAGGTCATTATACGTTCATGCTCCAGAAAAGTATGTTCGCACACGAGAATGTTCATCAGAGAATCACGTACTTGCAGATACCGCGAGTTAATGTAACGATCAAAGCCGTGTTTCAAAAGCTTACTCTAATTTCCCGAGAGAGTTATCTAATTTTCCCTTTTTCCCGAGTGACGTAATTAAATAGAGATAGAGGACTCAAATTAAAAAGCGGATCTGTGCGAAAAAAGGGATAAACGGAAATAGCAAATAAAAAAAGTACCATTTGTCAGAAGAGAGAAAAAATATCATTCGCCTCTGGATCATTGCTACGCCGTTAAATTTCGTTTCTTTTTTCATTACACGAGTGCCCGAGATCTCGTTAACACCGCGGGGAATATCGCAGCTGGCTGTCAGTGGCCGAAGCGACAGCGTCACGAAGCAGAGCGAGGAACCCGAAGGAGCTCAAGGGAGACGAGTGGAGACGAGCGGAGAATTACCGAAGCGAGCGTGCAATGACGGTGACAGTAGTGCCGACAAAGCGGATGACAAAGCGAATGACGTGAACCAGTGGCGGAACCAACGGAAAACGCGTGACAAGGTGACTTATCGCGTCGCGGTACCGGAAATCCAACCGGGAGCGGGTCCCCTTCTCTCCCAGTCGCGACAGGCCCCCGAAAGCAAAGGGGCATCGTCGTCCATCCCGTCTGGCACCTTCACCACGTCCCGAGGTCGAACCGGGTCGAAGCTGCTTCACCGGACCGGCTCACTTTCGCGTCGCACTCGCGTCGAATCCAACAAGTTAAAGCGCTCCTGACGTCAGACCGACCGGGTGTCCTGTGCGCGACCGGGTCAACCCCCGGACCGCTCTCTGCTCTGTCAGAACCGCGCGCTCTTCTGGATCTATCTTCCTCTCTTCCCCCTTCGTGCTTTTTTTTTTCTCTCATAAAACGCGGACGCGAACGACGTGAACGGTTAACACACACCGATAATGCGCGATGAGAGAGCTGATTTTTACGTGCGTATTACCCGTACGTATTCGTCCCGAGGTCGCTCGGAACTCAGGAAGAGAGAGACCTCCTGAATAGGATGGCAGTTTAAATGCAACTATGCTTTCTCTGGTTTGGGTTGAGCGCGCAGGGTCCGAGTCGGCCGTGTTCGGTGGCGCTCGGCCGCTGTCGGATCTCGTCGATATGCCCATAGACACAGTGTATATGTCTATGGATATGCCGTGCCATGCTATGCTATGCTTGTGCCTGGTTGCCCCCCTCTCTCTCTCCCTCTCTCTCTCTCTCTCTCATCTCTCTCTCTTCGTTCCTCTCCTTCATCTCCTCATCACTCCGTCCTCATACGTGGCCTCCTTGCTCCTCCATCTTGCTCATCTCTCCTCGGATTACTCTTGGCTTCTTTGTCCCCTCTTTTTCTCCCTCCCACGTAATCTTCCCCGCCTCGCTCCGTCTTTCTTTCGTCCTGAATTTCTTTCTTTTCCTCCATCGTCTCTTCTCGCTTCCGACAATGGTTCTCTCGGGCCGACGGTCGGTGCCGATGTGTTGGTTGAAGAACGTCATAGTGGTAGTGATGCCGTGGTGGTGGTTGTGCGCCAATGCCGACGTGGTGGGAGTGCGGGGGTGGTAGGTGGACCGGTGAGACGAGAGGGCAAGGAATGACGGTAGTAGAATGTATAGAGGATAGCAGGCGCGGGGAAGAGGGGATCAGGAGGAAGACTCCCTCCCCTCCTCCTCCTCTCTCCTCCTTTCTCGGAGCAGGGACGTGGAGCTTGCGACAGAGACGGTCATATGGCGCCCGAGTCAGAACGGGGATGTCTTATGTCATTCTCCGCGACGATAGTCTAACGGGTGTCGCATTGCTCCACCAAAATCGTTGTACGAGATATAACTGGAAGATTTTCCAGACTTTTTTCAATTTCTTTCAAACTCTCCGATCATATGGGCGAGATAAGATTCAAAATGCAATATCTCGTGAAGGACATGTGAAAACCGAGGAAAAAGGGAAAATAAAAGCGTCCGAGACTATGCAGCGGTTGATGAAAAGAGCTATTGTTTCTACCATTATCGCACGCTCTTTTAAATACAGATGTAATTTTTCATACGCAGTTGAAACATTTGTGTTAAATTTAATACATTTCGCGTATTACAAACGACCTACTTAATCTTTTGTGTTAATTTAATACGAAAAATAGTTTGAGAAGTAACATAAATATTCTGTAAAAAAAATCAACAAAAAAATATAGGATAATTTGTATAAAGCTTTATAGAAATCTATTTTTCAATAAAATAATATTTTTAATATGTTAAATAAACATATTTCAGTAAAATTAGTATTTATATGTTAAATTTTTACACATTTTATTTATTTAGGTTAGAATTTATATTTTAAAATATGTGAATTGTTATTTTACTTATGAATTGTATCATTTTAACACAAGAACTTAAGTATTAATTTAATACAAAAGATTTGAACAACAGTTGCATTATGTTAACACTCGAATGTATGTTAAAAATTTTAACAAAAAAATCGATTTTAATAAAAATATAAAATATTTCCTACTGTAGTATGTAATGATTCGAATAACGTTAAAATATCGCTATCAATTAATCTTTTTCTAACGCGCAAAAGTCTTTCGAAATTTTTCGGGCTCGCCTTGATATTTCCTGACTTTTCTTATAATAGTTTCCCTGACTTTCTCGATTTTCCGGACGCCTGACAACGCCGATTTCGCCTTGTCGTATCACGGCATTCGGGCGCGGATCCCTTTCTCCTACCTGTGCGTGTCGACTATCTTTACAATACTATTCACCCGACAAAGAGTCTGATGCCTATTCATTCGCTGGATTTGAGAGAACCGATGTTATTAAAATTCAACATCCGTTGGGGCAGGGCCGCGGTAACTATCGATTATTCAGTTGTTTGTTGGAAACAGAAGATGTTTGCGGGAAATGAAATTAAAAGTCAGTGGGGTTCAGTGCAGTTTCCTCGGAATTTCCGACAACCGCATCCATCTTTGCGCTGTACATTAGGAGCACTATAAAATACGCTCTGTTAATGCAAACTCTCTTGAATACGAAGTCACGTCAGATGTTATATTAACTCCTATCAACGAATGTTAACTAGAGTATTACAGATGACAGATTTCCTATTCTCGCAGAGAGAGAGAGAGAGAGAGAGAGAGAGAGAGAGAGAGAGAGAGAGAGAGAGAGAGAGGGAGGGAGGGAGAGAGAGAGAGAATGCTGCGACTAAAAATTCTGTAATTTATAAGCACCAAGTTACTATTTCCTCTCGTTCCAGCGAATTAAATTACCTCTTGCAGTATAAAATTTCGCTTTACCGGCGTGAAAATATCAAATAGTATTTTGCATACTGAACATTATGTAAATTTAAGGAAGGTGTATAACATTAAATAGTTTAACCATAAGACATAAGTTTTTCTAAAACTACCTGAATGAACTAGACATATCGCTCGTTTGTTATAATAACGACATAATTCAAACATTGTTATTTTTTAATTGCAATTATCATTTTAGCTCGCAAAAAAAAAACGGAAACATGAAGAAGAAAACAATGCTTTTATTTAAAAAGGCACAACATAATTTTAAAAGGCATAACTGGTTCTCATAAGCCTCGTAAAAACTTTAACTGGAATGCTTATAACTTTATTTAATATCTTTATAGCTTCTTCTTAATCGTAAGATTTACGAGTAATTTACGTAGATATTTACGAATAATCATACGGTGCGCATAAAATTACAACTTCAATTATAAGTTCTTACAAGTTTTATGAGACCAAGTTACGAGCTTTACGATTCTGCTTAGAATTGACAAGTAAGATAGTACAAGTTAGAATGAGACAGCATATATTGAAAGAGATAGTACATACACTGTTAGATATCAAAGGAGCAATGGTAATCCAATCTCTCGAGTTAACATTTTGTTATTTTTAACTTCTATCTATGTCAAAATGTAAATCAATCCAGTTCTGTAATTAATTTCAAAACAAACATCGTTCATATTTTAACGTATATATACTTTGTAAATAATAAACTAAATTTGAGGCAAACTGAATACCTTTCCTTAAGTTAAATTATTTAATTTAATCGTTTTAAATTAACGACATATTGAATAGAAGTGGTACAACTTATAGAAATGATTAAAAATAAATTGAATATAATTTGACATTCTGAATTTAACATTAAACCCTTCTTTCTCACTTTTATTTTGACAAAACGTGGCCAGACTCTGTTATAGAATCTCTAGCAACTGCTACAGTGGTAGCAAGAGCGTAGTCAACTCTGAAAATAATCGAGTATATTAAAAATTGAAGTTACATTTTAAAAGTACATTATATTCACTAAAATACATTTATTTAGTTATGGCATCCTATCATCATTACCATTAATTATAGTCATCACACTTTTTCGAAATTTTCACAAATGTAAAAATGATATCGATCGATGAATTGGCTTTTCCAATCTCTGAATTCGGGAAAAATTCGGGATTAAAAATATTTGATTAATCGAAGATGAAGCTTTGAAAAATATGAATATTTATTTTGAAATAGTTATCTTTGGCACATTCGGAAGTTTAAAGGTTTTTACCCAAAACTTTAGCCGAAAATCCCGCAAAAGGCATATCTGATGACAAGCTTATAATTCATAATCATGAGTAAATGTCATAGCTAAGTAAATGCATTTTAGTGAATGTACTTTTAATCCTTCGTTGATACATCTCTTTTTTCGATCGCTTTTTGACACACTCAGAGCAATGTTTAAACAACATTTCTTATTTAAAAAATCGAATCAACATGAAAAAAATTATGGGTCGATTTCAAGGTCTGTAGAATATAATACATTTAAATAGGTTTTAATTGAAATTTCATTACAGTTTTTGTGAAAAAAATTCTTAAGTTCAATGAATAGAGAAAAAACGAGTAAAATCTTTGAAAAATTACTTAGTAACTTTTAAAAAATTCAATATTAAAAGTTAAAAATTTACAGAATTGTTGTTCAGATATGACATTTTGAAAAAAAATAGTTTGTAAGTTGGTTTTGAATAATGGATATTTATTTTGCATATTGAATGTAGACTATTTTGGGAATTGAAAAAAACAGAGATTTTTTTTTTAATAACAAGTTAAAAGAAAAAAGGCTACGAGCCAAAAGTTTGAAGATCTATAATATTGTTAGATAAGTAAAAAAAATGTCTTAATAAATTATGAAATTTAATAATATGCCGGTTAACAACAAATGTTTCGATTACAATCGGATCATTATCAATGTTTACAAAATGTTTAAACGATAAAAAAACATAAAATCGATCGAAAATTGAAAATATATTTCGCATTGAATAACTATATAATTGGTATCAATAAATTAAGAAAGATCTTCATCTTGTTAGTTAAATTGAACAGTAACATACATAAATTACATACATTAAAATTTGTCAGAAAAGTAAAAACTTATACTATGGACGGTCGATGGCAAATGAAAATACTTTGTAATGTTAAAACATCTAACTGTTGATATCAATAATTAAAGAATCTTCGTCTTGTTAAAGTAAAATTGTACAACAGAAGAACGTCGGTGTATGATTATATATTGAACGAAATATAACACATTATAGCTATAAATATAATAATAATGTAAGATTATAAGAATGACAGAAAAAGCTGATGAGACAATATTGATATAAATGAAAGTTAAAAATGTAAATCTATCTATTTAATTAAAATTAAATACTCGTTAAAATTAAATAAAAAAAATACCTTTCATAATTGCAGTTGAGAGTTCAGTCCAAAAAAAATTAAATAATATGAATAGACAAGTGCGATGAGAGAAAGATCGATGTCTCTTATCTTCGACTTTTGTTA
>NW_017259234.1:597380-602386 GCF_001594045.1 Atta colombica | reverse complement strand
TTTTTTTATAAATTGTATTTTTGTTATACAAAATAAAAGAAAATTAAGTTTTAGGGAGTTAAAATAATTTTGTGGGTGGTTCACATCCACAAAATACCCAAAATATGTCAACGAAGGATTAAAATATATATAAATATAATATAAACTTTCATTTTAAATATGCTCGGTTTCTTTCAGAGAACTGTTGACTAGGCCCTTGTGCCTACAACAATGATTATATCTCGTAACTCTATCTAGCGCTCTGTGCTTATAGAAATGCATATCAACCGCAATGAGATCGAATGCCGGGACTGTTTCTTTGACCGATAGTTTGGGCGTTTCTCTTCTCGCTCGCGAGAATCGAGCGAATCGCATCCTTGAATTCCCAGTACGATCATGGAAGTTTACAACTGCTCGGCGATAACAGGCATACAGCAATCTCTTCGCGGTTTATCGCGCTTTCATTTATGGATCTTATCGTCCCGCGTGCCAGCCGCCGCGATATGAATCAAAGAGGATCGCTATCCCCCACGATCGACGTTGAATGAAAACATTCCCGTGGGAATGCGACGGACTGTAACACTGCTCGTTACGCCGTTTAGAGGACGCGCAATTTAATCGGCATCGCGCGTGACGCACATGTTCCGGCAGTTGTTCCCGATTACGAGACGTGGATATTATCACTGTCGTCTCTTGCTGCCGGCCCGGCGTTAAATTGAACTGTTAGTCTAGCCAGTGCAATTGACCGGCAAAATGCAATACGCCGATTAGCATGGATACGACGTGTTTTATTCCTATGCCCGGAAATTCGGGGCGATTCCATTCGGGCGATGCATTTCCAAGCGCTACATTATTCATGGCCTATAATGAGACACTTGGATATACACGTAATAAAACGCGAGAGCATATAGCGCTTCGTGCGCATTCATCTCGGTACATCGCGCTCATCCGGCTCATCCGAAATCGTAATATCGTAATTGAACACATGGCGACGCGACAGTTTTTCGAAGGAAAAAATAGCTAGCCGAATTTCGAACAGAATCGCATGGCATATTATTATGTAAATTAATTTATAATGCGGTAAGAGAATAATATGCGATATCAGTTCTGTATTCATGCGAGTGTTTGATTTACATAAACCGCATCTCCATTGCGTCCAAAATGAAAATCCTGTAGTTGCAAAATAACGAAATATCATTTTAATTACCCCGTCATCGTAATAATCACGTAATTGTATGTTAAATAAAATGTAAGTTAGAACCAGAAGTATTGCAGAAAAGTTATGAAAATCTCTTTGATGTACATAAATATTTCTCTCATGTGTATATATTATTCTCCATATGAATATTAACAATTTTTTGTCTTTAATTTTTCAGTATAATAATTACTTCTATTTATTTCCATATAAATGAAGATGCGATATATGCCGCAGCGGATATTCAGTAAATTTTTCAAAAATTACGTGAGCGAAATATTAATCTGCAAAAAACTTTCGATGTTTTATAATTCGAAGAACTGCATTGCGATCTGTGTATCATCGTGGAATTGCTAATTCCACGATCCACTTCTATATCAATATAGATTAACTTTAATCTCGATTTAATTCAATCTTTATCTTTTTCAATTCTTTAACAGAAGAAAAAAATGAATTAAACCAAAATTAACCCTACAAACCGCGTTAGGAAGTATCCTCTTTTTTTATAAACTACTGGCTCGATTTTCATGAAAATATAACCTATAAAGTAATTTTACATTGCTTTACTCGATTTAAAATAAAAAATAAAAAAATTCAAATCTGTGAATTGAATGTGACGGATAGAATTTCCAAAAAATAATTTCAAAAATAAATATCATAAAACTCGATATTAGAGAACTATGAATTGCGAAATAATATCAAATTTCCAATTTATTTAAAGCTATCATCAATGCTATATAAACAGCTAAAACTGATTTCCAAACTGACTTTTAAACTTTGATGCCCTTCAAACTATGAACCTGGTGATTTCTTTTATTGGAGGTTGCTACTTTTTTGAAATTTATTTTCAGTAGACTACATTCAAACTTAGCAACATCAAAAAATCGAATTTTATAATAATCAGATTTTTTTTTTTAATTTGAATTTTACTATTCTGAGATTTCTGATGCGAGAATCGAATTCAACAACTCTGATAATTCTTAGAAAAACAAGATCTTGTTTATGTCTCTTTGTTAGAAAACTTCTTAAAGGGATAAAGTTAATCTACACTGATAAAGATACACATAAATGCCACCGACAGCTTCGTGAACTGTCGCGTGCAAATGTTCCGGATAACCGCGTCGACCTCTCCGTTATTTGATAAGGTAAGCTTTAAGAGAAAGAGCCGTTTCGCTCCCTGACGTTACACCTCTCCACACCGTGATTACTCTAATGCACGACGCGGAAAAGAAACAGGGAGAGAAAAAGGGAAACGGGAGAAGTTTCGGCCGTGCGCGCGTATTCGAGAGAGAAGTTATCGTACCCGACGGGTTTTCGAAGTTGGTTGCCCAGTTGCACTAATCGAGCCAGCCATTTCTGGGCCGGGAGAAGCGAAGAGAAGCGGGCCATCGCGCTGACGCAGAGAGATGCGTCATCTTCGGGATCTCCCCCGGCGGTGCACCCGCCTGAATTACCATGCTGAAATTTAATTGGCGCCGTGCGCGCGCGCGTCCTCCGCGGGGAGCGAATTAAGAAATTTTATTCGATTTGTCGCCATTTTCGGCGATGAAGTCGATCAATTGAATATCTGTTTATAACTGAACCAGTTTTTACTTAGGGAATAAAAGGGAATAGATATTTGAAATTTAACAACAGCGAAAAAAAGAAAATTTCTAATACAGTCACTGATGTAACAATAAAAAGTAAACTTATCGTTGCGACCACGCCGAAGAATTTTTCTATCTAGCTAGAATTAACAATAACAATAATTATATTAGGCCTCTCGAATTTTAAACAATACAAAAAGATAAATATAGTAGGCTAATGAGAGTCAGCAACGATAAATGGCGCAATTATTTAGTGAACAATCAATACTCAGATATTGATGTCTTCTTTATTTTGAATGTTTCGACTCTTTTTGGAGTCCTCCTCAACAAGAATAATACAAGTATAATTATGATGCTTGAAAATTTCTCCTGACTGATGTTAGTGACCTTTTTAGATTTATAGTTTATTTGTCAAATTTATTTTGACGGAGTTTTATTGATTGACGAAAATGTAACAATTTTAACGAAATATGGTTTATATTGAATTTTTTTTTTCTTTTTATTATGTAATTCTTTATTTTATAATTTTAATAATTTTGATATTTTAATTCTTATGCAATAACTTATTGCGGTTTTTATCGGTTTGACTTAACTATATACATGTATTCGTCATATTTGCAAATTTGTCTTAATGTTTTTTTTACTGTGTGACTTCTTACTTCGAAAACAGTTCATATCTTAGTGATACATCGTCGTGTGTTCTAAAAATGTGTGATCTTTATATTTGATTTTAGCAACTATTACTTTTACTTTTTAAGTTTTAATATGTTCAACAAAGCTTCAGTGCTTCAACAATGCTTCATGTTCCGATGATGGTAAGTCATTTGAATTGTTTACGCATATATCATTTTAATAAAATTTGTTTTTATTAAAAAATATTAGGTTAACAACGCTGCTTTGTCAATTTGCGAGAGACTTAGGCATTATGAACATGTGATTATTAATTAATATTATTGACTGATTATTAACTAATTATACTTGTATCATTCTTGCTGAGGAGAACTCCAAAGAGAGTCGAAACGTTCAAAATAAAGAAGACATCAATCCAATATCTGAGTATTGATTGTTCACTTAGAATTAGATTAGCAAGGAAAAAAAAACAAGAAAAACAAAAACTTTCTAGTATTAATTCTTCAATCAAATTGGAATCGTTTTTCAAAGGAATCGCAAAACTAAAAACATCTTTTTTATACAAACAAGAAATTGTATTTGAAGAAAAAAATTATCTAAAAAGTTCCTATTAATAAATTAAAATTATATCACGATGTAACAGCGACGACATAAAATACAGAATTATTTATATTTCGAAGTAATTGTAATTTACGGAATTATTATTATTATCATTATTATTATATCACATATTATTATATCACGTAATTATTGGGATCATTATTTCATCGTGATAACTTTCTTATCAAGAAGAGCACGCAAATATAACATGTCATTTTTAAACATTTCATTTTCCATGTTTTTCCACGAGGTAGCTACGGCCCTGATCGAATGTGTCGGCGTGGGTAGCCGACGAAAACTTGATAACCTAGATTTTGGCGGTCTCCGGGCAAGAGTTAGCACACGCGGAGACTCATTACGTAACTTTTGCAATCGATCGTTCTGCCGCGCGCGCGGAACGCCCGCACGCTCTTCCGGTATGCATGCATGCATGTATGCATAACGCATGTATGCGTACACGCTTATATATGCCCGTGTATGTGCATGCGTACAAACACACTCACGATGATATGTACACACATATACATATATATATATATGTATATATATAACACGCATATACGTGTCGTGACGACGAATTGGATCGTGTTATCGTGCCGCTCGCTACCGGCGTTGTAGGAACGATAAAAGCGTGCGTGCCCGGAGTGAAAACATGCAAAGACGCGCTTTATAAAGTTCCGCCGCGACGCCACCATTCTGTCTCCCTTGTCTTCCTCCTCCAACCTTCACGAAATGAGACATTCAAGTATTCGCGAACATCGTTCTCAACCACCACTCTATACACACGCTTTACCTGTGCCCGTTTTTCCGCGCGTCGACGGCAATCTTTCCCGATCGTTTTGCCTGGAATCTAGGTAAAACGCGCGTTCCCTTTTCATACAAGAGGACTCTTTTTTTTATCTTTTCTTTCTCTTTCTTTTTTTTGCAGATATTTCTTGAAGCAGCGGACACGACCGACATCGAGGATTAATCAGAGATTAAACGAGCGTTGTTGCCACGAAAGATCTCCGGTTGAA
>NW_017259234.1:581676-597280 GCF_001594045.1 Atta colombica | reverse complement strand
ATATATATATATATATATTTCTTTTGTATGGGCTAGATATTAATTTATTTTGCGATTCTTAGCCCAGTCAAGATTACACTGATCGTCAGTAATTTTGTTAAAGGAATATTTTGACTAATCGTTATGTATTTTTTGATCCCAACAACAGTTCGTTGTGTGGAATCTTTTTTTTAAAATGACTTATATTTGTTTAAAATCTTTTATAATAAAATCATATAAGAAGATCATGTTAAACATTTAGAAAATATTCTCTATGAATTATTTATTTTTATCTAAATAGAAGAGATAAATAGAGGCATCTTTAAATGCATATTATATTTTGTTCTTTTCATAAACTTGACGAATAGAATGGAAATCAACGCACAAAATATTATAAGAAACATCTTATCAGATTAATTTAATAGAGTAATTTAACTAATTAAGAAAAATAAATTTTGTTGACCACAATGAATTATCAAAAAATATCAATTTATGAAGCTTCTAAATATGTGTTACTTCCCTTGCAAAAATCTGATAATACTGAAATAACTAATATTGAAAGAGCGTAATTACTTATTTTTAATATTAAAAGCACTTGTTCAGTACTTTTAATACTCCAAATAAGTAATTAATTACTGTCCTTCAATAATAAATTGCAATATTAAATTGGCTAATATTAAGTCTACTTTAGACGATTTATAATTCATGATTAAATTCGAAACAGAATTCTTTTCATAATTTATTTATAATTTTATGTTTCGTATAACATAAGAAGTATTTGAAGAAGTAAAATATCAAAACTCATTTTCAAAATATATCGGAACATATACATATTTATATCTAAGATATGTGATACATAAAATTATAAGTAGAATTTTATCTTAAATTTAGTTGCGAATTTATAGATTGTCTAAAGTGAGTTTTCTGTAAGGGACAAAAATTCTGCATTTCTCGACACAAACAGATATGAAAAACCTATATATTAGAAGAAACACATATCAGATAAATTTAACATAAGAAAAGTGAATTTTGTTGATGAATTATCAGAATAGTTAATGAATTATCAGAAAATATCAATGTACAATTTTTTAATGTAACTCAAAAATCCTGTCTTCTTCATAAATTTGGCAAACAGATTTGAGATTAGCAAAAAAGTACTATAAGACACACTCTATCAAATGAATTTAACATAACAAAAGTAAAATTTTGTCGACTAGTGTTGTTATTGAAAGCGTTGCGACGAGATGGAGACCTCTTTGAGAAAAATAATTTTTCATAAAAATTTCACGAAAAAAATAATACGAAATTATCAACGTCTCACGATGAATTTGTTGAAGAAATACAAACAAGAGCAATAGAAGGTGTCGATAGATGTAGTCATTGTATTATCTATTTATTTCTGAGCTTACGGATTTCACTGATTTCGCCTAAATCGCAACAAACGATTGTCCGTCTATCTATCTGGTACATCGCGACAATGCTGACACTGCGAATCCCGTAAATATGTGTGAGTGCCTACTCGGCCCTAATTGAAGGTTTGCCTCCACGCAGATATCGCGGTCATTTACAATTTAAATTGTGTCTCCTTTATTCATCGACCGTCAGACCTCGTGATTCCCCGGGCAGTCATCGACCGATTCCTCGAAAGAGCGAGACGCCTCCGATCGATCGCGAGGTCGATGAAAACGCAAGCGCGAAATAAAAAAAAATCCCATGGGCATTTCAGGGGTGAGCGGGAGGGAATTTGGGACAGGCACCGGAAATTCTCGAGTGCCATGATTGTTCGGTCCTGGTCGGAAAGCCCGGTCGAAATCAAGTACGCCCTCTCCGGTTTGAATACTCGATAATCTCGATCAACTTTCGAGCACGCGCGACTGCGTTCGATACGTTTTTAATCCCTTAACGTGAATTTTTTCCCTCTCCATAGTACAGGAACGAGAGAGATAGATAGATAGATAGATAGATAGATAGATAGATAGATAGATAGAGAAAGAGAGAGAAAGAGAGAGAGAGAGAGAGAGAGAGAGAGAGAGAGAGAGAGAGAGAGAGAGAGAGAGGAGAATTAAAACTGTTAAAAAACAATTTCTTCACCGCAATATGGCGGACAGCTAGCATCAGTTTTTGAATTCGAGTTTCCCGCGAGTTTCCATTTCGTAAGATTTGAATAGTTGCAACTGTCCAATAGCTCCGAACAATTTCGAGTACAGGAAAGACTATACGCTTGCGCCGAGTCTGTCAAGGATACTCGAAACTCGACGCGCGCAATTGAAGGGAAAATTCGGATCCAACGCGACTGGCGCTTTGTCGGTTACACGCGTTCGTAAAAATGCAAAATAATGAAACACAACGGGTACAAAAAAAATTGAAGATATGCGAAAGTGATAGCGAGAATAGAGAAGAGGAACGTCAAGATGGAGACACGTGAAGGACAAAGAAACGAAGAAGCGAAAGAGACGAGAGGGGTAAGAGCAAGTGCTCTTGGACATGAGTTGGAAGGATGGATATTCTTTATGAAAGGATTTGAGAAACGAGCAGAGAGAAACCCTCTCTCTCCGGCTTGTCCTTATACCATGAAAAAGTCTCAAGTCCGAAAGTTAAAGCCTGAGTTCGCGAAAATGAAGATCCGACCAAGTGGCCTTGTCGCGAGGGATTTCCGCGTTTTTGTCGCCGTGCTTTTTCGTACTTCAGCTTCGCGATTAATCAACGAGTCGCGAGCGATAGTTATTGTAATAGTTATTTGCCTATTATAAAATTTAATATCTAGAGTGTTCTAATTTTCTTCGTATATTTATAATCTAACATTTTTTTCCCTCACTAATTTCATTTTATATTAAAGTAATGAAATGTATCGCTTCTTTATTTCAAAAGTTACACAACCAAAAAACGATTTTCGAGTTATTACTGTAAATGAGTTAAATGAATATTATCCCATCAATCATCTCAAAAGTGAACTAATTTAAATACAAATAGTAATAATAACAACGTTACAATACTCTCATATACAATAGTAATAATAACTCTCAGACTGAATATAAAAAATAAAGCAAATACAAGCTAATGAGAGCAGAGCGATTATAGATGCGCAAAATAATATCAAACAATTTATAATTTATTTAATAAACTATATAGTAGCATTGATTTTCGAACGTTTTGAGTCTTCAATAATAATTAAATACAACAAGTAAAAATCGTTAATTCAGGAACCATGAAAGCTAAGTCACTCACAAGTTGTGTCCTCAGGTCAATGTGTAAACTCCGGGTAGCAAATAATTAGCGAATTTTAAATACAATAATCTTAAAACTAACATTATTTACATAACATGTGTATGAACTAACTTAATTTAAAAAAAACTTTATAAAAAAAAACATCAAAATCGTTATAATTTAAAGTGGAGTTTAAGGGTTGTGAAACGTAAATGACAAAAATGATATTCAATTATGTTAAGAACGTATTTTTTTTACCGATATCAATAATTTCCTTTTGTCAAGTTAAAAAATAGTTTTTCTCCTTTTCTGAGAAATTTAATTTTTATAGTTGTCACTTTTGAAGGGAGCAAATAAATTAATACCAATATATCTTTGTAATTCACTTATCACATCAAATGTGATCCTATTTCAATTCTAATTCCTCACCTGCGTAGAATTCCGAATCGACGAAATAAAATGAAAATCATTCATGGCGACTCGGAAATTACTCGTAAATTGTCTTGATAAACTCAGGTCTGTACCGACAGGACGGACGGACGGAAGTTAAGTTTTCGCCAACTTTTTGCCTTCGCCTTTCCACAATCTTTACGATGTCCCGCGGACGGAATCTTCGCTGCCTCGTCGCGGCTACGAAAATTGGATTTACTCGAGGATCGATAAACAGTCTCATAAATCTGTCTATTATCGTTCCATAAAGTTCTCCATGCGAACCGCAGGATCTGTCATGCACGCAGACTGTGCACGTCTATTTGTGAGTCGCTGTACACGGTGTCCAATAATAATCATTGATCTAATTTTAATGACATTCTCTTTTTAGTTAATCCGTATTTTGATCTTATAAAATTTAATATTTTTCAACTAAGTTTCATATGAAATTCTATTTCTTACTTCATTTCGAGAAAATATTAATAGAATGTTTTTCATCCATAAATCAGTCATAAGGATATGTTGTTATATTGGAAATTGAAACATTATGATAAATATAATTTGCTTCGATATTTTTTGTCGAGACAATTTAAGTTTAAAGGAACTGCCATTTAAATCAAAGATGATACTTGCGAGCATTCTTTATACAAACCTTCTTCTTCGTCAAAAAGAAGACATCATGCGAGGATACGAATTGTTTGAGAAAAGGATAGAAGGATGGGAACTTGAGAGGGAATTAGAGTAGCATCTCGAATGCCGAGAAGATTCTCAACACCATCTATATGCTTCTTTCACTTCATGTCGATGGCATGAAAAGTCGTCTTCAGCTCTAACCCTTTGAAGCTCTACATTTGACATAGTATAAAGGGTATCGGATATCCCGCATAAAAATGTCAAATTCGATGATTACTTCATGTGAAACATTATCAATTATTCGTTGTTTATTATAAATTTAGCGACCAAACACCATTTATTCTATAACATTCGTATATTTTGTTACATTTAATTTAATTTTTGTTTCCAACATTTTAATTTTTAATCGTTTATTCATAATCAGAAAAACATACTGGTAAGAAGTATAAGAAGTGATAGATATTAAGTTTTGTAAGTATAATTAATGTACTTTTAGAGAAGTTGTGAATAAACTATTTTATAATAATATAATAATTGTAAAATATATATATATACAATATATAGTTTATTCAACTATGTACATTAATTCTATATATAAAATAATTGTTATCATTATGTCTTTTTCTCATAATTAAATAAACTATTTTATATTTTTTTCTTTGAATGTGAAATTATTGTTAATTTTGTTATTAACACATTTAAGATTGCCTTCACATGATTTTTTTCTAGGATTCTATTATTGATGTAATGATTATAATTATCGAATAAATATTGCGAAGAATAAAGACACAAAGATGTTAAAGACACTTTTCCTAAATCATAATGATATCATTTGATATGCTTTTGACAACATAATGTCAAGAATTCATCACAACATCATTGTCAAAAATGTATCAAATAATAGTTATGTCATCTTGATCTTATCATTATAATTTCGTGTTCTATCTAAATTTTTAATGATATTTAATTAGCAAAATTCTTTATTCAAGCTATTTTGTAGCAATATATTGAATGAATACATTGTAGAAAATAAATTTGAAAGCCTAAAAGTTGAAAGTTACGATAATAAGACAGTATTCAAAATAAAAATTAACCGAGTAAATTGCAAATCGTAACTTAAAAAGTAATTAAATTGAAACAGTAAAAACATGAAATGAAAAACAAATATAATCGCAGTATAACCCAAATAAGAGAAATACTTTTGACTAATCAATTCTCTTCATTCTACCTTTTTAATTCAAATAATGCCGCGTCATTGTATTTGTAATTCATTGAGAGCGTTTCAAAGAGTTGAATTGGCATTATTATCGTATCATTCAATTTTGCCAACTGTCAGTCAACTGTTCATGTTTTTTCACAGTCCGTGTTCAATAAAAAGTTATTTGAATGTGCTGCAATATTACGCAAATCATATTATTAAATATATTTCAGTTCTGATGAGAATTAACAAAATTTTGTGTGAAAGCCTAAAATATTGTCGATATTATGATATAAATCCTAGATCCGTTTTATTTGCAAAATAAAAGAGAAATAAGTTCTAGAATTCTCGCTGAACCTGCGCGAGGAAAGAATGGCAAATATTTGCTGTTAAAACGATAATACAAAGAATAGATTCGCTGGTAGCAGAGCTTTAAGATTTGTTGAAAAATCTTACCAGGAAGTCGGTGAAGTGACGATGCGCGAACGTCTTTATAACGGAAGCGGAGGCTGAGGCGACACCGGTTGGCGAGGATGGCTGACGAGGGATGTACAGAGAAAATCTCAGCGGAAATCCTTCTCGTCTAAGCCGAGACCAGCTCTAGAATCCAGAATTCTCAATTCCGCGGCGGAGTGTGCTGAAAGAAGCATGAGTCGAACGTTAATTTGGTGTCTGCGCCCTTGCCGACGCATTGGCCCTTTTTCTACCCCCTTTCCTTCTTTCGTCTCCCTTGTCTCCTCTTTTCTCCTTCGTCCACCATCTCCTTCTCCTCCTCTCTTTCTCTTTCTCTCTCGCTCTCGCTCTCGTTCTCCGACTTTCTCCGTAACAGTCGCGACGTGGACCAAGTGCATTAAAATAAATTAATTTTCATGAGATTTTCCCGTAGCGAATGGCCGTTACGGGGCTTAAAATAATAATTCAACGAGCCGCGTGGACGGAAATTTGCATTTTGACGGCGCGGCACGCTTCTACGCGATGCCGGCGAGAGCTAACTCGCTCGACGAGGATGAAACCAGTGGCGGATAATCTTGCAATATAAAAGAGTCTCACGATACTGTATCATTCATTTGCAACAACAACGACACAACTTAAGAAACAAAAGTACATCTCCAGAATAGGTTAGAATATTTTAAATCATATTAAAGTTTCGTTTAATATTCATTTTAAAATACAATTTTGATGTAATAACTGATTATAGAGAGATAAAAATATGTTCTTTTAAAGGTACGCCTATTCTTATTTTCTTTATATTTCTGTTTTTTACAAGCAATTAGAAAATGTTAATTTTTTAGCTCTATCGTTGTTGTAACAAACGAACAATATAAGATAACGTGGATTATTAATATTGCACACAGAAAAAGATTTTTTAATGAACCATTTCTTAAAGAAATTTAATTGTATTGGTTTTTTTTATCGTAGATCTTTTAAATTATAAATTTTTCGGGAATATAATTTCAGAGGCATTTTAATTTTTTCGATATATTTGCCTATTTAAAAAAATAATTGTTAAAACAATTATTAAAATAGGAATGTTACTTTTAAAGAGATTTCTTATAACTTATTACATTTAAAGAAATACGTTACTTTTAAAGAAATTTCGAATTTATTTAAAAGACTATTTAAAAGACAGTATTCATCCTTCTGTTTCGTATAAATTTCATTTGCGTTTTCTTGTGCAATGACACAAAATATATTAGGGCCTCAGAAAGCTTTCATCCACCACTGGTTGTGTACAGACACGAGAAAGAGAAGATGGAAACAGAAAGACGAGAAGATTGTGGTCGAGAAATTGGGAAGAAAAGAAGAGAGATAGAGGAAGAGACACAACGAGATTTTGGCAAACGCGTTTGTTTTCGCTATGCGGTTACATCGTGACGTGACGATGGAAGTGATAGGCATCCCGCGGATGTCAGTATAACAACGGTGTACGTGCATGCAGCACGTGCACATATTGTTCAATGTGTGGATAGCTGTGGAATACAGGTAATACGTAATGCAATGTTGTGTTGGATCCTTTTTCTTGCGTAAAGATATATGACGAAAATGGATTTGCACACAGATATGATTTGCGAAAATGTAGCTCTTTCTTGACATGAATTATACTCAAAAGAGTTACTAAATGTAAATGATACCTATTGTAAGTATAGCAATAGAGTTGCTTTTCATGTACAGTTACGAAACTAATTGTCCACGGAAAATATCTTACTATGAATAATTTCTTTAAACTGCAATGTTTTTGGGATGTTATTAGAAAAATTGTGGTTTTACGCATGCATTACAGTATTATTAGTTTATATTTTTATTTGGACAATTAATTATGGAACTATATAATGTTCTTACATTAATTTGAAGAATAGTCTGAAAAAAATCATCCCTATGTAATATAACACACTATCCGGACAATTAATTTCGTAATTGCACAGTTTCATTTTGTTTTCGTAAAATATATAGAAAGCATGGTTTTGTTAAAAATATTTAAAAATTTAGCTAGATACAAGTAACAAAATAATTTTGTTAGACTGTCAAAATAATTATGTAGCTGGTTTCTAGAGTGTTAAAATTTTTGTCGTGAGAATTCTACGCAATTATTTTGATGATCTAATAAAATTATATTTTCAAATCTATATCTAAATTTTTAGGTATTTAGTAAAACCGTTCTTGTTGTAAAAATTACTAGAGTGAACATTATTATTATTAAAATGATAATGTTATTAAAATATAAAATAATAGATAAATAACAAGATTTAAAATTAATGTAATGTAATTTTTTATTTATTAATGTAATGCAATTAATGTAATTTTAATAAACAGTTGGAAAATTTCTATTAAATTTAATATATTTTACATATATATATCCCAAATGGTTTATTCAAATTTTTTTTGTTAAATTAACACAAGAAGTTTTTCGAATAATATGTAAAAAATTAATACAAAGAACGTAATATTGACACAATTTTTAACCAAACATATTTTTTCATTAACATTCATAATATGTTAAATGTTAATTAATACACTTTATTCATTTATCTTAGAATTTTTCTTTTAAAAAACATTATTTTTATATTATTCGTTCACTTATTTATAAATTGTGTTTTTCTGACACTAAGAGAAAGTTGAATATCAATTCTGACACAAAATATTCAAATAACGCGATCATATAACGTTAAATTAACACTCAGATATATTAAAAATTCATAAAATTTTATTAAAGACTTGATAAAAGACCTAAGTGGAGTTTTCTATAAATATAAAATATTTTTTATTATATAATAGAATTTATTATATAAAGTTAGAATATGACACAATTTATCAGTAATATATATATATGATTGTAGCCACAATCACGCAATAAACCAATCTTTGCAATTCTTCGGAAAATCTCTGATTATTTTGAATCTAACATAACAGAAAGCTCTGCTTGCGCAATGGAAAATAAACTTCGCGAACTTTCAAAAGATATCTGACATTCTTTATGAAGAAATGATGGAATCGGTTTTCGTAGCACAACCGGAGGACGGCAGCCATACGTATTCTTCCTCCAGAGACGACAGTTATCAGACAGAAAACAAAGGAAGCGTAACGATGAATAAAAAGAAACCTTTATCCGTCTCCAATCCCTCGAAACTCGGCAGAAGCAATTATACGCAGCTGGCGCGGCTGCGACGTCAAATCGATCGGGCCCGATTTGAACGATCCTATGAATGTCGAATAAAATCGACCGAAGAATAGCTGCGGGGTCATCAATATCTCAATATACTGGATATCGTCAATACTTTTATCTCGTTATTTCGACATTAATACTCGCTTCTCGATGTCAGAAACTGATAGTATGTTTTTAAACTACGCGTCAATAATCGGGGACAAGAAATTTATCGATTTATTTTTGGATGCATCCCTTGAGATATTCCAAATTCTAAAATTATGAACCGGATAAATGCACGGAAAGAAGAAATATCTAAAAATTTGACCTGGATACGGATCTCAAAATAATTTTATTGGACTATTAAGATAACATTATGCAGGACGTTCAAGTTGGTTGGTCATAACTTTTTTATAGGATTGCTAATTATGTTCGAGTTTCTCACATGATTACAGCCTTGACTATAAATATGAAACATCTTCATATGGAAAAAACAAATTTTTGCTGAAATTTCTAAACATTTAGCTTGATTTTGTTGTAAACTATTATCAAAATAATTACATAGAATACTCAAACTGAGCATCAAAATTTTTTGTAACATTGCTTATTATTTGAGTTTCCTACAGATTTATTTTGGTGATAGTTTTATAAAATTATTTTCAGATCTATATCTTCTTAAATGTTTAGATACTTCAGTAAAAGAGTTTCGTTCTTTCAATATCTAACAAAAATAAGTTGAAAAACGATTTTATTAAAAAATAATATTTACTTTAATAACAATTTTAATATTTCGTTAGCTTTTCTTTGATTTTTTTTATTACTGTCTTTTCCAAGAAGAATGCAATAAATTGATGTCAAGACTGTAATTTTAATAAACAAAATTATTTTCAGATCTATATCTAAATTTTTTTTAGAAATTTGAACAAAATTGTTCTTTCTATGTATGAACCAACAGAATTTTAATAGACATTTTTTTTTTAAACAGTCGTTGCATTTTACAATGCAATAAGCAGTTATTACTACTGAATACTACAGAGAAGCACATTCGAGACAGCTACACAAGGAGAATCGGGGATCAACGGCGCCCAGAGAATCTCCGCGATTCGACATGCTCGTTTTCCTCCACGGGCACGACCCAGTTCTCGAAAGGAGTCACAGTTAGTAACCATCTACGTATTTCTACGCGTTGTGTGCCTGAAAGTTCCCGCCTTCGTTGCCGCCATAATCGTGAAGAACGTCCAAAGCATGTTTTGTACTTAGTATCGCGATGCATCGTACATATGCAAGTCTACGAGGGGAAAGGGTGAACAGAAGGAAATCGAGGCAGTATGCTCTAAGGCACCCCCGGAGAGTCAACGGCGCGACATTAGAGGACGGAAGTTTCACAATTTGTTCTCGGCGCAGTGCGGTCTCAAAATGCCCGAGTGGAGCAATCAAGCCTTCGCTGTCCCGGGAGAAAGACGTTCATTTTTTACCTTTGTCCCAGACACGACGCGACGGACCGGCGGAGAAAACCGACTGAATTTATCCCGGCCGCTGGCTTGGTCGACCTCGTATCTCGTAAGTGAAGCTCCGCTGGCCGACCAGCAATTTGTACTGCTCGATACTTTCGTATGCAAATCGTGAGACAGTAAGGTAGCGTTTCTGACCGCTCACGACAAAGTTCGCGAGCGAGCAGCAGTTGCGTTCCATGTTTGCTGTTTTTCTCGATTATAAATTGCAACCTTTACAAAGGCTTTCTTGACAGCATTATCGTTATTAATATAATGGTAAGACAAGTACGAAAAGAACAGTTCTTCTGAAGTACTTTAAAATTTATATACTAGATACAGATCTGAAAATAATTTTGTTTGGCTCATCGAAATAATTATGTAAGTGGTTACAAACAGTTTTGATATTTTAGCAACAAGCTTGAACGTTCCATATAAGAATATCAGATGTAAAATTCCTATGGATTCGTTTAAAACTCGTGTGATCAAATTGATTCCAAATTTTAAAAACTAGTGTAAATCCGTTATTAGAAATTTACCGCTAATATGAAATTGATCACAAAATCAATCATCATTATGCGCAATGTTACATCATATCATGGAGCATCATTATTTTAATTAGTTCAACAGTTTAACAAAATTTTTAGATATTTTAGCAAAATCTTATCCTTTCTGTATAGATATAAAAATGATAAAATCAGAGACAAAGGGAGAAACAAGTAGACAAAAATAGATGAAAAAATTGATGAAGAGAAAAATACGATATATGATCGCGAGCGTGTAACGTAAAAATATATTATGATATACATATATTACGTTCTGCTACAAGGCATTTATTCAAATCGAAAAGCATGCATATAGTATCATTGCGTTTCAGATCTTCAAGGTTATCTGAAGTGAGGCTTTCTTGAAATGTTCCAATCGTTGGAAATGTGGTAAGCCTTTAAGATCTACAACAACTTCCGAGCTTTTAAATCTTCCGAGATCTTCAAAACTTTCAGTATTTTCAAGATCTTTGCAACTTTCCAGGATATTCAAGACCCGTATGACTGTGAGGTATTTGAACAATCCTACAGTGACATGAAATTTCTTATCATAACTTTAGAAATGTTGACACTTATCACGTTATGCGATAACGATTTAACACGATCAAAAAGTTATCGTCCTTTCTATTAAGTAAACATTCCAATAGTCATGCAAGTGTGTGTTATACAATTTTGGTTGTAAGTATAAAGTACTTTCAATTATTGTGTTTTCTTGGAAAAGGCGATATAATAATAAGAACTAGGCAGACTAATAAATTAGTAAAATTATAAAAATAAATATTTCAATGTGAAAATATTTTAAATTTATTTTTCATTAGATATAGGACGTCAATTTGTTTATAAAATTAACGATTTTACTGAAATATTTAGGTAAATATTTAGGTAAATACAGATCGGAAAATAATTTTGTTAGACCATCAAAATAATTTTATATATGGAACAAACGATTTTATTAAACCGAAAATTTAGTTAGATATAGATACGAAAATAATTTTCTTGTACTATCAAAATTATTTATGTAAAACATTTAAGCATAATGAGCAATGCTGCAAAAAATGTTGACGTTCTAGCAACCAGCTCGAATGTTCTATATAATTATTTTAATGATTTAACAAAATTTATTTTCAAATTTGTATCCAGCTATTAATAATTTTTATATGCTTTAACAAAGCCGTTCTTTTCGTGTAAAAAATCGAAACATAATGAGCTGCAAAAAATTTTGACATTCTAACAACCAATTTAAGCGTTCTACATAATTTTGATAGTTCACAATAAAATTATTTTCAGATCTGTTATGATCCAGTTAAATTTTTAAATACTTCAGCAAAACCGTTTTTTCCATTTATAGATTGTATAAATTATGGAAGAAATATTAATTATTCCTTATTATTATTTATTTTCTTACATTATTCATTATCTTCATAATAAAAAGGACCAAGTGCATATGTCTTCGATAGCGGAAAGGATGGGATAAGATATTACAATAAGCTCGGGGTCATGCCTCAACGTTGCGAAATCGATCGAGTAACCAGTTTCCGAGAGCGCGTCTGGTCCAAATATTTGCGGGAGCCGTTCGTGCGGTAGGAACCCATTGCACTTCCGGCGAAGCGTGTAAAGCGAGACGCTACGAAGGGAGGCCAAACGCCGCGGTACAGCCAGCGAAGATTTTCCAAGCTAAAAGGTTACATTGCAACACACACCATGCCGCCGACGCTGTATGCCTTATGGATTAATCTGAGAGGGTCACCGTTTGACTTTTAGCAATATTTAGACACCGTGGCAGTTTAATGGATCCGCAAGCGTGTTTGTCCATATGCATCATGATATAATCGATTCGATGTGCGATTTCGACATCAGTTTGTCTAAATTCAAATGTCACCCGATGCTTTAAATATACTTATCCGTCTATTTCACAAATAGAATCTAACATTATATACATTGTAAGTATAATTAAAGTGCTACACACTATACAAATATATATAAACTAGTCAAGGACTTTAAAAAGTTCAATAACAATATGATGATGAAAAAGGCAAATAAGAGTCGAATCTTTAAAATATAACCATATAAAAATTATTAATAGGAGTTAAATATATATATATATAATGGAAAACATATTACTTCAGTTTTCCATTATATATATATATATTTAACTCCTATTAATAATTTTTATTAGTATTATTACATGTTTCGCCTCTTAGATTAATCCATCTTCAGATATTCTCCTCTTCACACTTAAAGTTACCATCGTCAGAAATAAAAAAATCATGATAATGTGTTTCATCTTGTGTAGCAATCCTGATGAAAACAATTACTCACAAACGATTTGCTGACTGATTGTTAAGAATTTTGTGAAGATTTGATAAAAAAACAGATTCTTTCATCAATAAATAAATAATTAACTTGAATAAATAAAATTCTTTAAGGAAATTATCTTTTTTTGATTAAAATTCTAAAAAAAGATTAATAGTAACTTGAATAAATAAAATTAGACGAAGAGTCGTGTTACAATAAACGCTTAATTTCCGAGTTGTTAAACATCAAAAAATAGAAAAACAGTTTCAATCTGCAAATAAACACCGAGAGTTTTGATAAAGTGTATATGCTGATCATAAACAAAATTTGATATTGTTTTTATCGAGTTTTTTTATCAATCTATTAATCGTCTCAGATGATGACAACCTACTTTATTGTTAGCAATGTTCAAATAATATCTTCGGAAGATTCGACAGACACATATAGTTTTCGCTTATTATATTAACTATTAAGTATATCTATCGTCACCATTTGACTGATGTATTTTTCATTTTATACATTTTTAATAATAATTTGGACGATGTATTCTTCTTATGAAATGATAATTACGATCTTACGGGTAAGTGTTTTATCGAAATAATGCGGTTGTTTATTTTTTATAGGATTTTAATTAAAAAAAACGACAATTTCTTTAAAGAATTTTATTTATTCAAATTAATTGTGTATTGGTGAAAGAATCTGCTTTTTTATCTTCACAAAATTCTTAACAATCAGTCAGCAAATCGTTTGTGAGTAATTGGTGTCTTTCATACACATTCATCAGGATCGCTATACAAGTTGAAACACATTTATCATAGTTTTTTTATTTCTGCCGATGGTAATTAATTTTAAATGTGAAGAAGAGAATATTTGAAGATAGCTCAATCTAAGATCCGAAACATGTAATAATATTTCAGTTTTCCATTATGTATGTATTTAACTCCTATTAATAATTTGTATACGTTTATAAAGAATCGACTCTATTTGCCTTTTTTATTTTCATATTGTTATTATACAAATACATAGAAACAGGACAAAGAGGGAGTTCACAGCACGTATCTTCGATGCTAAGAGGCTCTGAAGGTTTTAAACACCAGACATAATGCGAGAGAACAGAGATAGCGATAGAAATAATTGTGGAGTATAGAGAATAGAAGGCCGAACTTACATGGACGAGGCTGTCAAAAAGCGTGGTCAAAAATGATCATCTGAATTAGTTCGATCGAGATGTCGCTTTCGTTCCACCACATCGTTCTCAGTTTGCATGATAGGTCCAATTACCAATTTTACATGAAGAATGCTCCATGCTTCTTCATGCAGTTTTAATGATAATTTACATCTTCCTGTTACTGTCAGAGCATGTCAAAGAATAATGTCTCTATTCTTAGGTTATGTGTGTTTGGTTGTGTGTGCGTAAGCATATATGAGAGGAGTTTTGCGATTCGAACGCCGCCTACTGAGTAACACCAATATCAATTCAGAAACCTAACTACACTTTTTAAAGGCTAGTTCGGCCTCCTATATTCTCTGTACTCCATGGAAATAACAATTTCGACACCCAAAATAAAATATTCCGGCGTTTAGCGGTCTGTGTTAATGTCAGAAGGTTTTTCCATTTATATATTGTACGACCTGAAGAAGATACTTTACAAAAGAATTTCGTACAACTATATAGTGCTACATTTAAGATAATATATAACTATAGAGTGTTACATTTAAGATTGTAATCCTCTTAATTTATGCTAGAAGATTGTCTTGCATGTACTGACATGCACGTAATTATGATATGTAAATGATAAATATATTCTAACAAATAAGCCGATAGTATCTTGTATATCCTCATTCCTCTTATTTCAAAAGGCTATTTGAGTTATTATAATAGAATTTTCTATAATAGAGGAATTTATTTTCATCATAGCTCATGTGTGCCTAATTTTTATAGATGAGTGTTATAATTATATATGCGCCTGATTCATGCGTAAGATATTTTGCTTAGAGGAAATGCTAAGAGGAATCCCCCGCTATCTATCTTCGCAAAATTTTTTTTTAGGACGAGTCTATCAGAAATTATATATTCCGATATTTTCGATTTCTGATAGGTTGAAATCTTATTATTTCTATTGCTATCGCTATTCCCTCGCATTATCTCTTGGGCTTTATTTAAATTATCTATTATATTTATATTTATAAT
>NW_017259234.1:578371-581433 GCF_001594045.1 Atta colombica | reverse complement strand
ATATATAATATTATTATATATAATATACATATATAATATACATATAATAATATATTATATAATAAAATAAATATAATTTTAATTATTCTGTTTTCTTATATTTTTTTAAATCCTTTAAAGCTTTTTTAATACGAACTTTATGAAAAGATAGGGCCTCAAAAATTTGCACAGTGCTGCATGGAAAGGACGGTTTTACTAAATATCTGAAAATTTAGCTAACTCTATAGATCTGAAAATAATTTTGGACTATCAAAATAATTACGCTTCAATTCTTTGCTAAAATAATAAAACTTTTTGCAGCATCAACGCTTAAGCATTTTAAATAATTATTTTGACGATCTAATAAAATTATATCCCATTTTATATCTAATTAAATTTTTAAATACTTTAGCTAAACTATTCCTTTTCATGTATAATTAAATAAAGCTTCTCTGAAGAGAGAAAATGCGATTTATATTTTTATTTTAAAGTTCTTTAAACTTTATATATATATTATATTACAAGTATAAAAATTTCAGCGTACATTCCTCAAAAATATAAAAATTCCGTGAGGGATGTAAAGACATAAAATAGTGTGAAATAATATTCGTGAGTTTTCACTGCCGCGTTACTCTTGTAAGAAGCAGGATGTATGCGGCAGATTTCTCTGACGTAGAAATTGCATTAATATGATATTTCATGTGCCATATTTCAATGTTGCAACGACGTCCTTTTCTCTGTTTCTCAAATCATTATGGATGAAATACGAAAAACGAATTATTCTTATAAAATTTGTTTACCTATAAAAAATACACACAAATTTTATTGTATTGTTGAAGACTATAAAAAATATTAATTTGACATTAAGTAATAATCGGTGATAAATAAACAAGTAAAAACATACGACATTTTCCTGGAACATCTACTATGTACTCTTTTTGCTCTTTTTTTCCTATGAAAGCACGAAAGTTTTCGTTTGGATTTCGACAAACGCAAAGAATGATTGATTACTTCTCGATACTTGTAGTCGGGCACAAAAATATTGATGTTGATCGTAATTCGATCACACAGTGAGCTTTATGATGTCGCTTTTATTTTTGGTAATATAATATAAGCTTTATTTTAAAGAGATCGTTTATGCATATAAATTTAAAATAAATATTTCAAGAAAAAAATATTTACTTCATATACTTTTCATATTTTCTATTTTTATTAAATTTATATTATTATAAGTTTAAAAAAAAAGAAAAAAGAATTATTTTTTTATTTGTAATATAAAAGGTTGAAAAATTAATTAAATTATTATAATTTAAAATAATGGATCGATCTTTCAAGAGATAAAAAGATTAAAATATAATAATATAATTTTAACAAAATTATTGTACTTGCGTGCTGTGCCGAGCTGAAGAATATATTACGTATTTTTTAATAAAATAAAAAATTGCAGATTTTTCTATATTGTATTTGAAAGTAATATTAAAAAAGTGGTGGTGTTTTAGAAACTATTATTAAAAATTATTTCAATAAAAAGTAGACATGTTTTTAAAACATAATTAGAATAAAATTTTCATTTAAATAATTAGAACAAAATTTTCATTTTTTAAATTATAAAATTATATTCTCAAACATAAACATTGAACTATTTTATATTTACATAACATTAATTTTTATACGCGCGCGAAAAGTATTGAATTTAAATTACTTTTTGCAGAGACTATACAACATCTGATACATTCTTTAAAGGTTTGCTGCGATAGAAACATATAAGACTCTTACAACAGGTTCTTACTAACATGCACAAAGAAATTGACATGCTCTCATTTAAATGGATATCACTGTATTGGAGGCTTTGTGACGGTATGTATCAGCCAATCCTTCCATCTCGGCATCTTTTGAAATGTTTATCGTGAAGTTATTCCGAGGATGGAACAAACGGCCTAACATAAGCAAACTTTGCAGCGGAACGGCAGCTGATGCTGACTTTAGCTGTTAACCTACCGCGGATTAATCCGGCAATGCCGTCTGTGTGGCTGAGGCATTGTAGGAAGAAAGCTTCCTCGATAAACATGTCTCGGTGCAGCTTTAGAATAAGATGACCGATTAAAAAAAAAAAAAGCCAAGAAATAACAAGATAGAAGAACTTTATTCCTAATAAATTTTACGAGATTTATTAATTTCCAAATATTATAAAATATCTATATTTTATATTTTATGTTTTTTACGTATACAATTCTATAAGATTTTAATATTGTCTATATTTTATAACTTGATTAATTTTTAAATTTAGAAACGAATGAAAATTTCGTGAAGAAGAAAAATATCAGAAAAATATTTGATCATCTTACATTGGGAGTTAGAAGAAAAAGAATAAAATTATCTTGTCTATGAATATCCATTGGACATGAAAATTCATAGGTTTTATTATATTTTCATATAGCACGTATTATTTTTTATATTTGACAACGATCGCACAAAACTACAATACAGCATTTGATAATTTTTTCGTGACTATAGATATAGTAGCTTAAAGCGGAAAGCTCATTTTTCTAACTCTTCTTTTGCAACAATTTATTTTTGTTTTATCCGAGTTTCCTAAATATTTTCAAATAATTCAAGGATTCATATATTTTAATTTCTGTAACGCTTTGTGCGTTATTTATATTGATTCTGTCAGAGGAGAAATTAATTATTATTAAATATTCAATTGGTAATGATAGAATATCCAATGCAATAATTAATTTAAACATAAATCAGTTATTAATCGCATTAATTCCGCTAAATTTCCTTCAAACATTCTTTATAAAGTTGTTGATTTCCTCGTTGAAAAATTATCGCAATTTTCAATTTTATTCAAAAGCCTAACATCATTATCTCACTTTTATATTTATTATTAAAGAAAAATATAATAGTAACTATAAAAGTGACCTGTACAATTTTTATATAGATAGAGATCTATATTTTTACACAATTTTTATACAAGTAGAATCAATATCTCAGAGAAAAGTTAAATAAAGCTAACAAAATTATTTATCAATTATAAAAATCTTACTCAGAGGATATTGGCTTTAAATTACAATAATAAT
>NW_017259234.1:564456-578271 GCF_001594045.1 Atta colombica | reverse complement strand
AATAATTAATATTTATATATTATTAATATAAATTATAATTTTAAATAAAAATCCCTTACACCAAAATCATCGAAATTATGTAATGATATTTATTTTAAACGTTCTATCATGTGTCATTATCAGCAGTTGCAAGAAATGAGAAGTTATCACTATTCTATGGTTTCTATATTGCAATAATAGAGGAGAGTAGTGTTGGTTGTAACAAAAAAAAAGATTTTTGTAGCCAACTATTGAGTTGTCCGGAAAGTTCGTCCGATGTTGAAGGAAAATTGAAACGCAGAAAATTTAAATTTTAGTATACATTTATTAAATTATATTATAGGTTAGTCGAACTTTCCGGACAATCCAATAGTTTATTATAAATCACAAAAAATCTTATGTGAAAACAAGGAGTCTCTTTGATTGTAATACAATAGATATTGAAAAAACAACAAATTATAGAAAATATTCACCATTAAAGGCACCGCCGCAATTTGTTACTATTGACACCATGATGATGTTAATTGTACCATTTCAGGGTATCAATTGTAACACAACACTAATGAACATTAAGCAACATGAAAAAAAAAACAGAAAAATAATAACCATGAGATTTCAGATATCGTAAGTAAAAATAACTATTGTTAATGATCAAATATTCGTTTAAACAATTAAAATAAATGAAAAATTGGTTGTTATCTGCGTAGCTTGAATACACTATTTTGCATTCTGTGCATTATAACCAGTCTTGACTTTTTCCGTACGACTCACATCTTTACAACTGATAATTCAAACTATACTACGATTATAATATGTTACAATCACATCAATGTGATTGTTGCTTTTGCAACTACCGCCGCTTGTTTCCATTAAACTCGTAATATAAGCTATAAATTCAATTGATACATATTATTGCAAAACTTAACACATATATATCAAACTCATATCAAACAATATGATTTTATGACAAATTGTTATGGGACGAATTGCAACAAAATAACAGCGAATAACAAAGTTTACAATTTGACATTGATTCCAAATAAACAGATATTGATAAATTTGCACTGGCGTGTGCCTACTCAGTTTTTCATTAGTTACTTACTTCTGTTAAAGCTATGCAACTGTGCACGCAATTTAGCCTTTCGTCAATAGATAAAGTTATTATGGTCAGTGTTACAGTTGACTCTCTGTTACAACCGACACCACTCTCCCCTATATAGTTTATCTTGCAGTACCTCGTTTATCCCATGTTCATAATCCTCACTCTCCCCTATATAATTGAATAAGCTATTTCATATAATTGCAATATTAAATAGTTTATTCATAATTATATTGGGTTGTCCGGAAAGTTCGTGCCGATTTTGAAGAAAAATTGAAACGCAGAAGATTTAAATTTTTAATTTCATTTATTATTAAATTTAAATCTTTTGGCGGCACGAACTTTTCGGACAACCCAATATATGTACATTAATTCTACATATAAAACTTGTTGTTGCGTTTATAATTGCTATCAATACGTCTTTTTTTCTGTGAATAGAGACGATCAAGTGATACAATAGTTTGATAAATTACTTTATCAACTATGTCTTCCATTCTATAATACATTGATTTTGATTTCGCTCGCAAAGGGGGAAGGGTGTATTTACGGAGAATAGGTGAAATATGCAGAACTGGCCGGATGTTTTTGGTCGGGACGACAGCTACTACATTCTTATGCAGTTCACGAGCAGGGATTTGTATACACTCGACTCCAAGTACCGAACATATGGCCCTTTATCTGAAAACTATACACCGTCCTTTGGAGTATGCGGTATGCATAGCTTAAAGAGAATACTTCGAAATAGTTTCACATAGAACGACGTTTTACAACGTTACCGTCGTTTACGTTATTCACGCTACACGCTACCGGTTTCGATATTCCGCACAGTTATAAAACGCCGAGTATTCATTCTTTTGTCGCTATTGTTATCTCCCTTTGAAAGAGCTAGTTTTTACCGAAAAAAAAAAAAAAAAACGTAACAATATTATGCAATGCAAAAGATTACTAAAGAAGGAATTCTTTTTGTTTTTTTGCGACGTTACATATTAATGTTTTTCGCATTTCGTAATACCTTATTTTATTTTATTACGTAAGAAATGTTATCGTTTTTTACTATTATATTACGCTAAATATATCGCTCTCTTATTTCAAATACAATTTGAAAAATGTGATTTTCAATTTATTATACGAATAAGTTGAGTAAACATTACACTATGAATCATTAAAAATAATCTGATAAAAAGTCGTCAACAAGATAAAAGGTTATTTTAATTTTAAAAAATCGAAATTGTCACAACTAAAAAAGGATTGTTATCCTTGATGATTTGGATCTATTTGACCAAATATATATTATTTTTGTAAAATTTTTAATCATATTGACTTAAACAATATGATCGTATAATAAATTTAAACGAACAGAGTTAAAGATTACGAAACAAAAATGATAAGAATGACATTTGATCGTGTTAAGAATATATTTGTCAAAAAATTAGTTTAATTTTTTCTATTGACAAATAATTTTTCCAAGAAAGTTAGTTTTTTGAATTCCATCACTTTAGAAGTAAGGAAGCAATATCTTCTTGGAACGAAATTTTATAGTTAAAAATTAACTTAATGTGAGTCGCCACTGCTCCTACGCGTTATTTTCGTATCATTATTTTTTACTAAAACAATGGTTATATTTGACACTATACAGTGTCAATTTAACATTATATAGTGTTAAATTTAATTATCATTTGAGTTAAAAAATAACGATATATTTAGTAGGAGTTTAACTATGGATTTAACAGATAACTAGAAAGTATCTATTATGCTTCTAATCCCACATGAAGCGACATTCAAACGACGTCAAACTTGGCAGAAACATGTCTTATCCATTAACGGTTATAAATGCTGAAACCAGCGCTTGTTTCCGGCGCTTACCGCGCTCATATTCTAATGCTAGATTAAGTCAACGTGTATCACGAACGACGTACTGTAATGTCCGCGCGGTATACATAATATGTAGATAGTTCAGTGCATGCGCGCCGAACGGACACGATATACACCTGCGAATGTACGTAGCTTACATTTTAGCCGGCGCGTAAGCCTTATGTTTGCATCTAAATGTAAACTTAGTTTGCATAATCTCATCCAGCGGCGGTACACGTGTTCGTACTTTTAATTTTGCAAATACCGTCCGCGGCTTACACGCCACCTCCGAACGTGGAGCACGGTCGACGTCGTAATAAACACTTCCCCTGGCGCATAAATATTTCAATTGGATTTCGTTTTAATTAAGTCTTAAAATTGCACGAAGGAAAAAGCCCGCGTACGACGTGACGAGAAACTTATCTCTCCGTAATACTTCGCACTTCCAACAGATCGGTCCATTACTCGAGATAGACTAGACAATAGCGGACGAATACCTTTACGAGCTCTACTGTTAATGATTTTCAAGTCGAAATGTAATACTTGGTGTAATATTAAAAAAAAATATTGTATATTCTTCAGTCGAATATGTTCAATTTATTATTATAATCCTAATATTCTCTAAATCCGAATCACTGGATAATCATTGATATCAGTTCATTGGAAATCAGTAAATTTATACTGACATTTAACTAAAAAAAAATCAACATGGAATTCTTAATATAACTAATCTTGCTTAATGTATAAATTTAGTGTGGTATTGGAACTAACAAATATCGATATTTTAATTATATAATGTTCAAATTCTCTTTTTTAGTTAAATTTCACTAATTACCAAATATATTGGGTAATCACTGATTATATATCCATTGATTTAAATTTGGAAAATAACAATACAGAAGATTTGCTGGAAAAAGTTGAAAAATCTATAATTTTGGAGGAAGGGATTTTTTACTCTCGAAAATCAACCTTTGTAATTTTATTTTTAAATTGGAATTCTGTTTCTTTCTAAAAACGATGTCGTTTAAAAAACCTAACAATCTCGACTAACCAGGACATATCGGGTTTGGCTTTATTCTATGCTATCAATAAAACACACTGCCCACAGTCAAACTTAAAATAAAAATCAGAAATCAATTATTATTATATATTAAAAAATTTGGTCTGCCTGTTTTCCATAACTTATCCATCTGTAATTTCAATGCATCAGCTAGAGGCGCATATCTCCTTTACATTCTTGTGGATCTACTCGAAGCTTACACAAAATAATCAACCCAGTAGAATAGAGATAATACTCAACGGAATAGAGTAACTCACTAATACTATATTGTAATGAACCTTCCCTATCTTATCCCTGTATTATCCTATAAGTTTCGCGACTCCAATTGTAAAAAATGATAGATATAATTTCATAGAATCTTTCTCTTCTATTAATTTTCAATACATAATTTGTTTGCAATACTTATACTCTAATTTATTTCAAAGTTGCATCACAAAATTTTTTAATGCACCTGAAATTTTGAACAAAAATATCTGAAGAAAATGCAGGAATTTTCAAGAGATTTTTTATAAGAATTTTTTCAGTAAACACCTTGAATTATTTTATCTTTTATTTGCAACGTTAAAATTTGCTGTGAGGGAGATTAGTAAAATTTGGGAAAGCTTGGGGAATAATTTTGCATACTGAATAGTGAGACTAATTATACATTTATATTTTAAGATATGACAAATTGTTTAGAATTATCAAAAATATAACAAAAAATATAAAAAAATGTAAAAATATAACAAAAAAAAAGCTACGGACAGAAATTCAAAGATGGAAATGTGCTTTTTGTAATCGCGAATGGATATATGGAAACATATAATGGATATGGAATTGCGGACATCGTTTGCTGGTCCTTAGGTGAATTCTCTCTGAAATTCTTTTCAAGATAAAGAAGAGATCAGTCTTGAGCTTCTTCCTTGGCTTTTCTTTTTCGCAGTTAGTATGAAACTTTGCGTTTGGGCACGGTACTGACATCTGGTACGACGATGGTATTCTATAATAGTATCGAAACCAGTGTACCCATAAGTCTTACAGAAAGTTGGCAGGCTCTACGCGATTCCGCTCGTCGTAATTTCCCATTTATTATTTGTTTGTCTTCTTTCTTGCTTTTGAATCTTTTATTCTGAAGGCAATCGCGCTGAAATCGTGCCATGTAGAAACAGCTCTACATTCAGATTGTCTGTTTTTTTCAGATAATTTTAAAACAGTTTTTTCAGATTCTTTTCTCTCTTTATCCAGCCAGCAGAAGTAACGTTTTATTAAAAATATGAAGCTTTTAATCTTAGCTAGATATTTGTTTCGTTAAGTTGAACATCTCCAAAAAATATGTTTATTTTTCTTTTAAATTTTCGTTCGTTCAATTTTCATAATACTTTTACTGGTTACTATTATATTTAACAATATTTCCTCCAAAATTGAGAGCTTTTCAAACCGTATTTTAAATGATACTCCACATTAATCACTTCAACTCAAGTGATAAAATCCACCATTCACTAGTCGATAATGTTTCGTGTGATGTAAAATCCGCATCATTAACACTCAAGCGCGCTTCAATTAGCCCGCTATAAATTACCACCGGCGGGATAAAGGATGGGAACATTAACAACGTTTTTCGACGGATGTGGTTGTCGTTTCTTCCGGTTACTGATCGTAACCGAGTTACCATTTATGCAACGTCCTGTAGATACAGGACTGTAACCCAGTGTAGCGTACCAAAATTTTAGAAACGATAAATTTCATACGAGATAAATTATGTGCGCTCAGAGAATGGGTTCTATAATTCCCAACAATTTTGAATAAATTCTTCGATGAATATAGAGGTGATCTATAATAGATTAAAGTCTACAATAGTATTTTTCTCTCCTTATTTCAAATCATTATTTATTTTTTAGAAAAACGCGTTACTTTTTAAATACTTTTTCTATTTAAATTGCTGAGACAACACATACATCAATAGTTTTCAAATCGAACATTTAAAAATTATTCAACAAATAACTTTCTTATTTCGAAAGTGACACGATTAAATAAAAAATAATTTTCGAATTATTACCAAATGTGTCAAGCAAATATTGGTCTACCAATCAATCAAAAATGAATTAACTCGATTTCATGATTTTAAAAAATCATCAAAATTAGAATTCAAAAAGAGTTGTTTTAAGAGTTACTAAATCAAAAATGACATTTTATTATGTAAAAATATATTATGTAAATATATATATTCTTTTTGCCAATATTATTTGATTAATCAATAATTTTCTGTCAAATGGTTGAAAAATAATTTTTCCTCTTTTCTGATAGACTTAATTTTTTAACACAAATAAGCGGAGAAGATTATATTCAATCAAAGCGAGTCTTGATGTTTAATAATGCATTTTTGCATGATCTCACAATTTCGAGTTTAAGCAAACTATGTGAAATGAAAGGTTCACATTCGAATCCTGTCTAGGGGTGATGTTTTTGGCAATAAATTCTTTAGCGTTTAGAAGATATTTATTAACAACACATAGTATTATTAAATTGTCAATTTAATTTGTGATATTACTTCAACACTTAACTGTGTTTCGAGATAAATAACGCATATTTTGCTTAAACTGGATTGTGTAAAATTCATGCGAAAACATTAGATGTTAATTCGTATCTGGAACACATGGGTGGTTCCAGTGTCTCTGAAACTTTTTCTAATTTTTAAATAGTAATACAATTTGCAATAAATTTATATTTTACGATCTTATTTTTCACAATTTCGAACTTGAAACATTCTTTTAAAAAATAAAACTAATAACAACTTTACTTTAGTAGGAATAAGAAATACATGTTCCTGTTACAGATTAAATATTAAGACAATTTTAATTGAATATGGCCTTCTTTATTTACACTATTATATAAAAATATACTTTTTTTGGAATTTAAATAAATAAAATATTTTCCAATAATTTCTTTTGTTCATTGAAAACGAATTTGATGACAAAATTGATTTATTTTTTTCATGTCAGATTTCCAAGAAAATTGAGCTTAAATACACCAAAATTGATGTTTTTTTATGTATTTTTATTCCAAATAATTCTTTTTTCAATTTTATTTACATCAGTTTAAAGCGCCATCTTTTATCTATAATATGAATTTATATTTATGGAACATTTTTTTTTCATATATATAATTTCATATATATAATTACCATATCATTAAATTGAATAGATAATACAGTACAACATTTTTTGGGAATTTAAATAAACAGAGCTTTTTTCAATAGACTTTTGATCGCTGGAAACGAATTCGGCGAAATTGGCCTATCACGTTTCAATCAAATTGAAAGAAAATGTACCAAAATTGACATTTTTGGCCATATTTTATCATTTTTCACGACTAAAATAAATTTTGTTTAAATTTCATTTACGTCATTTTAAAGTGCTATCTTTTACCTATAATATAAATTGATATTTATTATGATACGATTTTTTTCATATGAATTTAAAGCATATTTAGAATAGGCATAATTTAATGATTTATAATATGCTAATTATATATTATATAAAAAGAAGTTGTACCGTAATAAATATAATTTCACAACATTATAGATAAAAGCATTTTAAAGTGCTGGCGCAAATAAAATTAGAAAAAGATTTATTTCGAAAAAATACTAAATCATTAATTATGGCATACAAACATCAATTTTTTCGGAGCCTGACATAGGTTAAATCATCGAATTCATTTTCAATAACTCAAAATCCATTGGAAAACAGTTTGTTTATTCAGGTCCCAGAAAGTGTTGTGTTATTTGTGTTAAACATTTCTTGATCAATTTTCACTTAATTATTAATTTTTTTTATTTATATTTTGAAGTAAAGAAACGGAATACTCTTGAAAATTTGTTGGATGATAGCGAAATAAATCGAATAAAATGTGGAAAAGGCGAGGAAATAGTGGCACTATAGCATTATGCTTCAGGGCGACAGGATACTTGGTCACAGCCCTGTATTGGTGTATACATACATGTCCCTCGTCTTCCGAGCTTCACCATCTATCTTTACTCGGGAATAATACTCTTTCTCGGGGAGAGTAGTCGATACGAAAACCAGGTGTTTGGCTTCGGAAAATCGATCACGACGCCGGGCATCGCGACGTGCCGCGCCGCACCGCGCCGAACTTAAGAAGCGGACCGGTAAAATTTGGCCGTGCGTCAATCGGTTCCCGATTTAGACTTCGCTTGTGAAATGCTGGCGATATCCACCAGCTAAATCCATCTCGAATTGAAATGTTTTGATGGCGGACTCTGGTTGCGCATATAACGTTTTGCTTTTGATAAATCCATCTGGCCGTGACGGCTACCGCGACGGCTTTAGCGGGGGTGTCTGAAAATCATTGCCGAATGCTGTTTTATGCTTGGCTATTTCGCGCTTAACAGCCGGCTTGTGACTGTGATTTATTATCAAATATTCATTCTTCGGAATCTCCGCCCCCGTAGACATTTCGTAATATCATTCAATTCAATAGTTCTCTTATTTTTTTACAAAATGCACAAATGAGAAAAAAATTAATTTTAATAAATATTTAAGTTCAATACTGCCAATTAAACATTTACTTACAGTAAATATTTGTTCAATAAAAAACATGATTGTTAAATCAAATTAACATTTCTTGTATCAAATAAATATATCTTTAATAAATATTTAATTTTTACAATACATGGAAAGAATCGTTTTCATGGAGTAAAAATTTAGCTAGATACAGATCACACAATAATTTTGTTAGACTTTTAAAATAATATTAAAGTATCATATTAGATCACGATATGAACACACAATTAGTTAAGAAATGAAGGTTAAACAGATCAAGCTTGGATCTTAAAACAATTCCGTGTATTTAAAATAAGTACTAATTAATTATAAAATAATTATGTAAGACGCTCAAGCATGATGAGAAAAGGCTGCAAAAAATCTTGGCATTCTAGTGTCTCATGTATATTTTGATGGTCCAGAATTATTTTCAAATTTGTAACGAAAAATTTTAAATATTTCAGCAAAATTGTTATGTACATATTTCAACAATCTGCGATCTGTATATTAATTTTTCATTCTATAAGCTCAAAATAAAAGTAGTCATAGTCATAAGTAATGTATTTTTTTTCGATAACGAGTTAAAGAAGACAACGTTATGCGATTGACACAGCCAATAAGACTCAAACATGAAAGCTCATAAATATTCTACAGTCAGGTAAAGACGATGTAAATCTAGCTCTATGACATTAATAATGAAATGCCTTGTTATACCTTATTGCAACGCCTGATTCAATTTTCCTTCATTGGCTGCTCGTCCTTGTTAATCGCGATAAAGCACCGAAGTGTAATAAGTTCAATCTTGTTTGCCGAGTGAGGTTCTCGCGGCGTGTAACATCCGCCACGATCGTTCGCGAAAGTCGTCGGATTAACCGGAAATTTCGCATAACGGCAGTATAACTATGCGAGGTCGCGGCGCGAAGATGGTTACTAGTAATTGCAGTTCGGAGTCGTTGAATGTGCGTATCGAGTCTGCGGCTAACCGCGGTTGCATGGCATCGCTTTCCTCGCAGATAGCGATGGAAACTTCGACTCGTATAGCGGTGTCCCGTAAGCCACGATCTACCATCATATTGAACTACTTTTGTCGAGGCAAACTTTACAGAGTGCAATAAAAGAAAAGTCTCAGCAATTAGTGTTTGAAAAAAAAAGAAATAGTTCGAGGAAATAGTTTTTATTGAAAGAACTACGAGAAGCTTGTACATTCCTTTAATAATCAAGGAAAAAGTAGATAATTATTATCGGGTAAAAATGTCGATTGCATACAATTTTACTGTTATTTTAATGTTCAAAATACTTGTTATAGAAAAATTATTAATTATAATACTTGCATATTGTTATTATAATAATTAATTAACAATTTTTTTATAATTGTAATAAATATTTTAAACATAAAATTATTTATGCGACCAGCTTTCTGAGATAATACCTATAATAATTATCTACTATAAATATGTGATAATTTTATTTAATGGACATATAAAATAAGTAAAAGCATAAGAGAGCAAGAAGTGAGTTGAAGTTTATGGAAAGGCAAAACAACTTAGCCTTAAATTTAATTAAAAAAATAATTAATAATTTAAAACAATGCATTTGTTATAATAAATTTTTGTGATAAAAATCAGTCTTAGTCCAACTATCGTTTTATGTTGTCCCGTCTATTTATAAAACGTTAGACGGCGATTTAAAATCATTTTCTCTGCGCAAGCAGCGGTTATTTCCGTATGCGGTAACAATGTCTCTACATCATTCTCGGCGTTTCAATTACACGCGGTTATGCGTGTATCCGTACGCGGACGCATTCGCAGTTGCACGTGCGCATGCATAAGCTGTCATGTCCAGAGAAACTGTTTATTCGATTCGCATCCGAATCGTCACTTGCACGGATTTTCATATCTTGCTTACTAAATAAACCGCCTGTTCCCACAATACCCGTGCTTCACGCGTATTTATATCTGGACTGAGACTGACACAGCCGAGAGAGGAAATGCTACTTTTAATAAGGACCATATACGCTTAAGAGGAAAAATAAGATAACATAGTATCACGGAAAATACCGATTTGAATAGACAAACCTTTGAAAGTTTAATCAGTCGGCTAACCAAACATTATGGTTCCCTCACAAGATTTGAATTTTCAGAAACGATAAGCAATGACGATATTTCCTCTTCTCTCGGAAACTTTGAGTCAATGATGATGCATCAGATGAGATCGCTAAACCGATAAAAAAAAAACAGATGTTAGTTTCTGAACAAGAGTCCGTGTTTAAAAACAAGTGGAAGGCGGGTTTACGGAACGCGCGCGCAGCTCCAATTGCGGACAAATATAACTTTCCAGCTGCAATAGGTTCACCAGATTGCGTACACGTGAAAATCAGAAAGCTATTCCCGTACGGCGATGTATACATAAATAGAAAAGGGCGATGTTGCAGCGTAAATGTACAAGCGATATGCAGCGCACGCCAGTAATGCCAGGCAAGCGCGAGTAGTGATTTTGAAAATGCCTGTCGTATTAATGGAATTTCATGGAAGTTATGCGTACACGTATGCATTAACATTGATTACTCTGTTGATATTGCGTTCATGCGAAACAATGCGTTCTATGCGTTGTTCCACCGCGTGATAAAATGAAAATTTTATTTATAAAATCTTTTTATCAGTAATTTTAATAGCATTGAGGTGTAACTTGATGTTTCAATTTGTATTATATTCGGTCAAAAAGGATTTTGATGGCTAACAATATTGTAAGGGATTCATGCAAAAAATGTTAATTAAGCGTCAATAGAATTTTAGATTAGACGAATCAAAGATTCGTCATGAATGAATATGATTTAATTAGCTATCTAAAGAGCCTAAAGAATTCGATACTTTGATTGGCTATCAAAGATAAGGAATTAAAAATTACGCTGTGATCACGTAAATCAATATGATATTGGGCATGGTAGAAAGGTGAAGTATTCTGAAGGATACGCAGTGGTATAAAATAGGAGTTCAACTAATCAGACGTGAGTGGCAATGCGAAGAAACAATATGATAGCTGGCGAAAGTCACTACTTCTATTAGAAATATATCTCTGCATAATGGAGGAAATATTAGGAATAGGAATAAATATTAAGATTTCTACACTGAAAGAAAATATTAGTTGCTGCAACAATTTAGATAGTAAAATATGGCTGCAGCAACCAGGTTTTGGTTAGCAACAAATTTTAGTTGCGTTAGCCTATCGATATCATATACTGATATCGCGGATTGCGGATAGGCTATGCCATATTTTACTATTTAAGTTGTTGCAACAAATCTTTTTTTTAGTTTTTACCTATCAAAAATCGTATCTACATATATTCCAATATAATTGGTTTCTGATTCGTTGAAATCTTAGTATTTATTCCAGTTCTTAATATTTTTTCCATTATCTGCAGCTCCTTAATCTGTGCTACTGTCACTTATTCTCTTTGCCAGTAATTAGTTATCAGGTTTTATATTGCGATGTTTCTGTGTTTACACCTTACAGTGCGTAAGTTTTTTAGAAGAAAAAGTATGTATTTTTATATTTATATATCATCCATCTTTTTTTTTCATATCATATAAATCTGTTTTAAAATTCGCGGTTTGCCATGCCGCTCGCGTCTGATTGATCTAATAGTCGAAATATATCAGAATGCTGCCCATCCGTCTCTCTATTACGTAACATTTCACCTTTCTAATTCCATCATGATAGTGAATATTCAGAAATTACAATGAGCGCATTCAGCAGATTCAATAATTGAGCGAGCAATTGCTTCTATTGTGTTCTTTTAGATCTAAAAGTCTTATTGTTGAAGAACACACCAATAATAACGAGCGTTATTAAGTCTGCTGACTGCAGCCAATAGGCAACTGGCGGTGAATTAACTAAACTTAGAGTTCTAGAAAATTAAAGACATAGAAATAGCTGCATTCTACTTGGCGCTCACAACGCTTTTTTTAGAATCGCAGTTTATTATTTTCCTTGTTGTTTATCAAATGTTAAACAAAAAAAAGACTAATAATATTCGCGAGCGTTGTGAACCCACGTGAAACATATCATGTACGGTCTGATTGATTATTATAGTAAAGAATGAACATGGCGCTGTGATCACGTGATCACATGGCGCAGTTAAAATCTTTTATGCTTTGAAGCATTTGATTGACTAATCAGAAAATAGAATTTTATTAATTGATTAATTGACTGATCAAAGAATGCGTCGATCGAAGGATTTGTAGCATCGCGTTGATTGTACTGTTAAGGAGATCCTAAAACTGTCTGTATTATCAATTAAATCATAATTTTTATATAATAATTACTTTTTCCTTTTTTCTAGATTCAAAAATCCTTTTCCAAGATTAAAGTATACATATTAATACGTGTCTGTGAAGTAGAGTCTATGTTGAGAACGACAAAAAATTTCGAAATTGAGATCTTTCATTTCCAATATGGCGCTCCATAGCTATCATGTAATGACAACATTTGCTTCATAACTGTGCAATCTCTGTACTTACGAAATAGTAGTTCACAGATTAGTAGTTTGCATGAAGAAACAATGTGAAGTTCTTAAAATTGGTGATAGACATCTAAAACGTAATTATTATACGAAAATTTATGTGTATGTGTAGCGTGCGTGAATGAGATATTGATAGAAGAGATGAGATAGATGTATCAATGACACGTAAATCGCGCGCGCGCGCGCGTGCAAATGCTGTTTTCAATATAAATAATCATATTTAGAATTCCCTTAAATAAGGAACTAACATGGCGGCGAATTAATTGAATCAACTCAATGTCGCAGGTCTAATTTTCTAGGACTTTAATCTAATTCAATATGTATAACCAACTCAACATCGAATCTCTGATTAACTAGGACTCTATATATAAGCAATAAGATCTATTTTAACCGAAAATGACGTTCTTTATTTTGCATTTAATTGTATCAATTGTCAATATAAAATTTGTCTCAATAAATTGAAGATGATAAGGCCGCACAATTCTCTTGTCATACTTTACTAAATTCATATAACGTTCAATTCATTTTATCGAGTGCAATTTACAGAGGAAAGCGGAGAGATAGCCAAAAACCGTGATTTAACGATACGATATATTTCAGTTGCCCCGAGACTGTCAGAAATATTGTTCGATAAAAAGATAAACTGCCGTACAAATAAGCGGCCGCCATTGGCGCGAGAACGATAACGCTTGTCCTGTGTAAGAGACGAACGAGCAAATACATATCCAATTAGTGGTGGAGAGCTGCGTCCAGGGAATAACGAGCTACC
>NW_017259234.1:563240-564356 GCF_001594045.1 Atta colombica | reverse complement strand
GCGGGGGGGGGGGGGGGGGGGGGAAGGGGAGAAGAGGAGGAGGAGAGAAGAGAGAGCAAGGAGAGGATAGAAGCACAATGTACCGTGTCGAAACGTTATTCCCGCGAGAGTCCCCCGGGGAGCTCGCAGACGATAAGGACACAGCCGGAGTAGTGGATGGTTACGTGACATTTGAGGATTGACATTAAACCGTGAGGTGGCGGCCGTTGTACGCTGTCGCAGCTCTTACCGACATTTCGCTAATGCCACTGGGACCCGCCTTTAAGGGCGGTTTTTATGAGAAAATCCGGCGGTTTTAGAGTGGTCGTATTCTCTCTCTTTCTCTCTTGTCTCCGGAATACATCGTCTTCTGGCGGTATAACCAAAGCGCTTCCTGTGCTCGAAGGATGCTGGGAACGACTCGACGGAGATATTGCGAATCGCGCCGATGTCGCGACGTGCATGCCCGCGGAGAACGCAATTTGTCGGATAAGCGGCGTGATTGAACGTCGCGAGATCAAAACCTCTGACCTTAGACCGGAGCAATGTTGAATTTCTCTACCGAATAACACACTTCCCCCCCTTTACCTTCCCGGAGTAACACAACTCGCGAAACGCCACAATCTTGTGAAAAACGCGCCCGTTTTAATTTCACTTATGAAGAAAAAAAATTACAGAGACGAAATATATATTTGTCTCTATATCTTTTTTTCTTAAATTCAGAATATTTTTCGCGTTCCTAGAAAAGATGTCGCACCTCCGAGAAATATCTTCTTGGATTAAAAACCTTTAACTAAATGATGTAAAAGCACAGGATGTGCTTTTAGAACTAATCATTCATGCTTATAATAATTTCTTATCTTACGAATCATCAATTAACCTAACGATACGACTTTTGTAAGTTAATCTTCCTTATCGTAATTTCTGTTGATTTCTAATAATTAAATCGTCAGTAGAAAATAAGAATAAGATTGTAGCCGAGATAATACTGGATATAATCTCGCAATTATCTATATTATATCCGGGCATTTATTGCGACAAGGAGTACTGAATATAAAGTATATTTAGATGCATCGTGTCTGGATCATTTCTTTTTCTCCCGGCAGTTTAAAAAGTTAATTTATTTCTGTTATCTAC
>NW_017259234.1:557599-563140 GCF_001594045.1 Atta colombica | reverse complement strand
TATATATATATATATATATATATATGTTTCCGCGTACTTGAGATGCTACTTTGCTTTTTCTTTCTTTCTCTTGAAATACTAATCGCGACGCACTGTAATAGAATTGCGAGAAACTTAACGGTTTGTAATAGTTGCCGCGAAGATTTATTACAAAGGAAATTATTAAATTTGGTTAAACTAGAATAGTACAATAATTATATCAGACAGCTTCAAATTACAAAGAAAGAAAGAAACATTTTGAACTTGTCTTAAAATCCTTATTAAAATTTTTGTGTTGAATTTGTAATACTTGAGTGTTAAACTCAATATAATATGATTATGTTATTTGAATATTTTAAAGTTAAAGTGATATTTAACACTTTTTAATGTAAAGTAACACACTGAATAAGTAAAAAACATAATTAAAAAAACTAAGGAAATAATATAAGAATAATGTAATTTTGAATATAAATTCTACGATAAATGAGTGAAAAGAGAGAGAATGTTAATATATTTATGAATTTAATTTTATTGAAAAAATATTCTTCTACAATTTGTTTTCAAATTGTATCAATTGTGTTATATTCTTTACGTTGATTTTCATATAACATCTGTATTATTTTCTAACTTAAAATTAAAAGTTTGAATAGAAATTTAGAAGATGTGAAATGTTTTTAACACAAATTTTCCAACTGTGTAACGAAATCCATACTCTGCTCCTATAATTTTTCGTCTAGGAATCCTTTATTGCGAATCTAAATCACAAGTATGAAAATGGTATTTTAATGTCTGTTATTAAAGAAATTCCGATTTAAATTTTCATAGCAGATTCTTCGAAAACAGTTTACATTAATTTTCGATTAACTTTTACTAAATATTTCTGTCATAGCTAGACGCTCTCTTGCTCGCCATTCTTCGTCGAAGTTTATTTACGATAAGATACTGATGTACACACAAAAAGCTCTTGAAGCACGAAAAGTGAGCTCGTCCTTGGCTTTACGCGCGTTACGAGCGTCTTAAGCGGCGCTGGCACGAAATTGTGTAAAAATAAGTTCACTGGGGTTAACAATCCGCAGGACTGTATGGTGCTCAGACAACGAGCACGGGTGCTATTACTCTTGTTACGAGCGACAGTAAAACGACTAACACGACCGAGCCGAGAGGCAAGAAGAGGAAGAAACGCCGGGAGCCGTCGTCATCGTCGTTGTATGCCGTCGTCGTCGTTGTCGTCGTCGTTGTCGTCAGGGGGATAAAAAGCATTGCTCGCTGCGTCGACGTCGAAAATTTGTCGAATCGACGAAGAGAAGCGAGCACATAGGATGAGAAACCGCGAAAATCATACAAGGTTTTGAGCGGAACGCTTAAACGGAGAAGAACGTCAATGCTATTTTAAGCTGTTTACAATGCCGGTCTGACACGCACAACACGGCTCCGTGGTGTGCGCGATCGCACACTACATTACGCATATGCGGGCGAGCGGATACCGGAAGTGCGCACGTGTCTACTTAGCATTTACGCTACATTTCTGCATTTCGGGACAAGAGTTAAGGGACAGGATTACGTATTCCGATGACGTCGTCGCGCGTTGTCGCTTAGTTTAAATAGATTATTAATGGAACACGCGGCTTATCCGTCGAACCGTCTCTACACTAACGTAGTCGTTGAGAAGTTATTACGCCGAGCATTTTATATCCGGGGGATCGCGATGGCGTTTTTCTTTCAGGTCGCGTGCTTTTTCCTCTAATTTCCCTCTGGTAACGGACAGAAAACAATATACCTTTGTTCGAGATACTGCTATTATATTTCCGTGCACATTTTATTCCCACGTTGATATTTCCTTCGAGTTCTTTTACGCATTTCTTACAATTTTCTTGTAATAACGCTAGAGAAGAAAACAGTGTAATATATCAGCATTAATTTGTGACCTAATTTCGATCAAAGTAATACAGATTAAAGCTGTTGCGAGGAATCTCTTACTTAACAAGATAGTTGGAAAATTTGTGTTAAATTTCCACTCAAATTTTTGTATTAATTTAATACAAGATATTAGGTCACACAAATATTATGTAAAAAATTAATACTGACATACATTATAAATAAATTATGAAAGTATATTTCCTTAATAAAACTAACATTTATAATATGTTAAACTGGCGTATGTATTTATTTATTTTAGAATTTACCTTTGAAAATTATTTTTATATTGTTTGTTCGCTTGCTCATAAAGTATATTATTTTAACATTGAAAAACGTTGAATATCAACATATTAAACAAAATAACACAATCAAATAACACAAATTTCAAATAACACAATCACATCATAGAAGTATGTTTTTTTAATAAAATTATGTACATTATTAAAATTATGTATGTGTTATATATTAGTTTCGTGGGTTTTCTTCGTGTCTAGATCCATTCTTGGAATGCCAACGTTTCGTGAACCTTGCAGTTCACTTCATCAGGGCGAGGAGCAGCCTGATACTCATACAGTACTAGGCTGCTCCTCGTCCTGATGAAGTGAACTGCAAGGTTCGCGAAATGTTGGCATTCCAAAAATGGATCCGACACGGAGAAAGTTCGCGAAACACATAATCTTTATATAAAATGGATAATTTTTTAAATAAGCAACTATGTGTTTTCTTTACACTAATTGATTCATTTTATTATTCTGTTCATAAATGTATTAAGGTATGATTATAAAAAAATTAATACTTTACGAGATATTTAATATTTTATGTCAATATGTGTTGGAATATTTTTTTCATACAACTTATAGTTTATCAAGTTTTTTTTTACCAAGTGGTGTGCAAATATTATGCCTCATCCTGTGTGTATATATACTGCTAATGACTTATTGTTAGTAAATTCCATCATTATTAATATCTTAATAAATTATTATACAAGGTGTCTGATAATTAACGATAAAATTCTCGCATAGCGAGAGAATAGACTAAATTGAGTCGAAAAGTTCTCTACCATTTTGCAATTTACGCAATAATTAATATGATCTGATGATAATTACTAAAAATCGCTGAATATTGGTTTTCAATAATTTTTTATTCAAATACTATCAACTTTACAAAAAACTAGCAAGAGACAAAAATTGTTTATTTTCTTCTCATAAAGTTCTGAAAATTTTTTCAGAATTTTTTAAATACCATCTTTTCTCATGTTGGTAAAAATAGTTGCCATAAGAAAATGCAGTACCAAAAAGTTGATAAAAAATTTTGAAAAAATTCTTACAGCTCAATGAGAAGAAAATAAACAATTTTTGTCTTTTGCTGTTTTTCTGTAAACTTTCTGTTCTTGATAATATTTGAATAAAAAATTAATTAAAGATTCAGCAATTTTACTAATTAATATCTCATTAACTATTGCGAAAATTGTAAAATGGTAGAGGACTTTTCGACTCAATTTAGTTCATTTTGTCGAGAGTCTTATCATTAATTATTGGACATCTTGTATATTATATTTTATCCTCAATCTGTTCGTTTTTTTTTTGCCTTTTCATTCTCTGTTCATATTTAGAAAATTACGACCTCAATTAACATAAGATATTCACACAATATTATAATCACATTATGATAAATTAATACATAGATATGTTAAAAATTCAACACAAAAAATTTTAACAATAATTGATTTTAACAAAAATGTAAAATGTTTTCTATTGCATAAATTGTACAAATTCTGTAACAGAAGAATAGATTTTTTTTTCACAAAAAAAAGAAAAAGAATATCTTTCACTCGAGGAATTGGTGTAACATCAAAATAAAGCTTTATCGGAAGTGCATATGGCTGAATTCGCATTATATTATACAGTGTAGATGCGCAGACAAAGGGTTTCAGCTTTACGAAACCGCACGTTTGTATCTTCGTGGTTTTGCGCGCGCGCTGCAAACGGGGGCAACTCATGAATTCAGAATCGATCGTCTCTACTCCAGGTAATCGGAGAAACGTCGCAGTTCTTCAGATAATAAAATTGCGAGGGCGAAAGGTAGACGGGAGCTTGTCGTAAAAGAGACCGATAAAAGTATTATGTTCCGCGGAATTATAGGTGTTGCACAGCGGAGATTCATGCGTGTGTTACCGCGGCCATGGAATTTTTAAACCCGCTCGAAGTTTAAAGAGAAAATCGGAGCTCCCATAACGCGTTCATGCTGTTATATGATTTTTAGAACGAACGACGTAGCACGATACAGAAACAGAATGCGATACAGAAATAGAACGGAATAATAAAAGTTACGTTCCAACGAAATAACAATAACGATGGATATCGAATAGTATATACATATACACATGGCTAAAATCGAACTCCAATTAGACTAAATTAAAAATATAAGAATAATTGGCAATAAGAGAACAGCGCGTTAAGTGATGCGCAAATTACAGTTATTTAATTAAATTTAAAATAATACGTAATTAAAACGATCGAATATTTCAACTCTGTTATAAGTTATCCTCGGTGATGTTGTATAAAATATATGTAATGTACAATACTTTTACGTTTTTCAAAAAAACAATTGAAGAGAGCTTCAAAATTAGATACTTTGGAAGTAAATTAATTATTCACAAGAAATTTAAAAGTCCAGTGAAATAAATTTGCATGGTCTGTAATTACATTCCAAGGGAATCATATTCAAATTCAAATATTTTTATGAAATCACTCATCAGAGAGTAAACGAAATTAAAGAATAAAACTAAAGCAGCTTATAAATTAAGAGAAATATAAGAAATTAAAGAAATTAAAGAGAAGAATTTGAAGAGCTTGATTTTTATCCCAAAAATTAGATTCAACTTGATCTCCAATTAAACTAAATTAAAGAACACTCATGAATTAAGTGAAAAATAGGAGTCGAATTAAAGAAATTAAAGTGGAAGATTTCAAAAGATGAAGAGCTTAATTTTTTTTGATCCCAAAGATTAAGTATTCAACTTCAAAGAGAGGCACAAGCTTCTTTCCCTTCCTTTTTCGAGTCATCTACTCTATACAGTTTCTTTGTCCAATTCGCTTCGCCTGTGGTACGTCATATAATTGCACTGCGCCCTTCGTACGTAATCTAGCCGGGAAGGGCCTGTTACCGCGGCGTAACACCATAATTTCAATCCTCACGAATATATCATTTCGTTGTCCCCGGCATTACATAGGGCCGGCAAGTAGAGCACGCGTTTGCCAACGTGCGCGTGCATTCCACCGTGGCATGACTATGTATAGACTCCGGGACAGCGAGAGATGCCGACAACTCTAGCGCCCTACGGAATACCCGTATGGAATATTGAAAATCGATTAGGGTATCAGACCCCATCAAATAAATATGTCGGCGCGCCCTATCTCTCGTCTGCTCGCACCCTCGCTTCGTCGTCGGCGCACCTTCAACATCGCCTTCAGCAGGCGTTTGCGTCCGCTACGAAGTCTTCCTCGCAACCCGCGTCGTACACGCTTATTCCCGATCCATCGTACTAACTCGGGAATTAAAATCGGAACGAGTTATGAACTAGAGAGCTCAGTGAGTTCCAACAGTCCTAAACCGAGCAACATTTATATTTAAAGTGATCTTTTC
>NW_017259234.1:554900-557499 GCF_001594045.1 Atta colombica | reverse complement strand
ATATATATATATATATATACACTTAGCGTTCGATTTTTTAGAAACAAATGTCTCATTTTTTTATTAAAAATGCAGTAAAATATTTTGATTAAAATCAACAAAAAAAGTTAATAATGGTTAACAAATACCAAATACTTTTTTCTTAGAAATCTGATATGAGAATGTTTGATAGATTTAATTATAAGCTCTAATTTGTACACAGTTGGAAATGTTAAATTTAATACATTTCACGTATCTTAAACGGTCATCTCAAATTTTTTATTAATCTAATACAAGATGAATGTCAGAAAATAATACAAATATTATGAAAATAAATTGACACAAACAATGTAACATATCTAACAATTTCTGTAAGCAAACTGTGAAAGCACTTTTTTTTAAAATAAAATTTATGATATGTTAAATTAATAATTATAATTTGTATTAGACCGATGAGAATAAATCAATCAAGAGAAATAATTTCTATTTTCGATCAAAGTGGATCTTAGTGCTTAAAATATTCATATAAAAAAAAAGTGTGAATTTATATTCATATAAAAAATATAGCATTGATTGTCTTAATTGATTTATTTTTGTTTCTAATACAAATTAAAATTGTTGTGTATATATGTCTAAAAAAAAAATAATATTTCTCTCACTACTTATTACTTAGTAGTTATTGCGATAAATATGGCTCATAAGGCCTCAGTAGTTGAATTGGAAAGACGCCCTCATGGAATATGAGAGGGAGTTTGAATTCCGACTGTGAAATAATATTTTTCGCAGTAAGTTATTCAGAGCTTTTAAGATTATTGTTATTAACATCAAATTATTAATATTTTTATAAGATGCTTATTACCAAAATTATTATCAAAATTATTAAATTGCTTGCTAATTTAATATGTGATATTATTGTACTACTCTAGTTCCATTCATGATAGCGTTTTAAGACCGAATAAATTTTCGATATGTGATATTTGCAGAATTGAATATGTTTATAAATTCAAATTATGTAAAATACTTAAGCATTAAGATCCGCTTTTGATCGAAAATAGATTATTTTTCTTAATTCATGTTAAATTAACACGTATTTTATTCATTTATCTTAGAATTTACGTTTTAAAATATATATTATTTATGTTGTATGTGTTACGTATGTTCAGTTACTTATTATTGTGTTATTTTAAAACTAAGAAATATTGAAATATCAATTTAACACAAAATATTTAAAATAACATAATTACAACACGTTATAATTATAACATTATATCAAATTAACACTCGAATATGTTAAAAATTCGACACAAAATTTTAATAAGAATTTGAGTAGACCATTTCTAATAGATACAAATTATGTATCTTTCTAATTAAATCGACCAGAATTCCAATTAATGCAGTAAGACCTTTTCTCCAGTGTAGATTCGTTTACTAATAAGAAATAATAACAAATAATTATATCGATACAAAATTCACTAAAATTATGGCTTGCTGCGATATAAAATTTTTGAGAACAGAATAATTTGGTAGAAGAAAAAAAAGAAAGAAAAAGAAAAAACTAACTCGTGCACTTATATCAATTTTATAATTGGCACAAATTCCTCGCCGTTTACGACATGTGATTTACCGAAAGTGAGAAAGAGAGAGAGAGAGAGAGAGAGAGAAAGAGAGAGTGAGAGAAAAAGAGCAAAAGAGAAAGCGAGAGACCAATAGGATTCTTCGCAGCCTCCTGTAAATCTCCCTAATGAAAGTCTCCAGAGAGAGGTTCCTGCAGGATCGTATTAAACCTAGAAAGCTCTGCTAAAGAACCTACCCGGCAACTCTTGTGAGACATCGCGTGCGAGAACATCTCAGAGTTGGCGTTTCCTTTCTCGGAGCCGTAGCTTCTTATTAAACATTCTTGAAAAAAGGTGAAATTCCGTACTATTTCTTGGAAGTGATAGTAACATCGTTCGCAAAATTTAACGGGTAAATTATCTAACTCGTAATTCTGTCGCGTGAAATTTAGCACGAATAAAGAATGTCATGTATCATTCTCGTTAGTTATTTTAGGAGCCTTGATACTTTAAATATTAATAATACAAATAAAAGAAATTATACTAAGAAGAGTTACGAGTTAAAACAAACAAATTTTAATGTATATGTGATACAGTTAACATTAAATAATATAAAAGTAAAAACAAAATAAAAATATTTGACAATACCTTTTATAATCGAACCATGGCGGATATCCAGGATTTATTTTCTATTAAATACATATATTCATCGTTTGATATTCAGCGATATTTTTTGAATGTTTGGTGCAAATCTAGGATCTACTTTCCGTCGATTATATAACTGAAATCAGCTTAAACAACTAAAGTCTACTTTTAATCATTTTTTGTCATTATACGTCTATAATTAATTATTTTTGTTAGCCTATTTTAGTCAACCGTTTTTATATACACATTAGTTATAATTTTAGTTTATAACTTTGAAAATGACTCGAAGGGGGTCGAAACGTTAGTTTTATGTAGACATATTTTTATCTTGTTTTTATTTTTATATTTTATTTAATGTATTTTATTTAATGTCAATTGTATCTCTCACATGTATATTAAAATTTATTTTGGCTCTTCTTAGT
>NW_017259234.1:550129-554800 GCF_001594045.1 Atta colombica | reverse complement strand
TATATATATATATAGAGAGAGAGAGAGAGAGAGAGAGAGAGAGAGAGAGAAAAGAGAGCACTGATTTTAATTCAACGATCTAATTAACGATTAAATCGAAATTGCATTCTCATAATAACCTTAGAATAAGGTGAAACAAGAAAGTAATGAAGACCATCCGCGCAATGCAAGTAAAGCAAACTAATCGATACGAGCTGGCGCTAGCGCGGATAGATATAGGCCAGAGTAAACGAACTTACTCGACCTAACGAAACATTATTACGCGCCTCAATGAATTCGATCAGTTTCCGACATTGCATAAGCCGTCACCGACAGAAGAACGGCGCCAGACAGAAGCTGCGGCCTACGGAGAGAGAAACGGCGCGGCGGCTTCGCTGCGAAGAGAAACGCGAGTTATCGATGATTCAGAGCCGGCCGGCCAGCCGCTTGGCCAGCCCGCTTGGTCAGCCGGTGTTTTGAGCAAACACAAATGCAGATATACTGCTTGATGAGAACAGATGGGTTCCATATGGACTTGCATACGCAGTTGCGATTTAGCTCACGCATGAAGCTGTCAGGAGTATCGGACTCCTTTGTGCGCCTTTATGACGCGATAATCGTACCGTTACGAGCAATAAATTTAGTTGTCATGATCATAACTGCTTGTAAAAGATATACGTATACCTATAGCATTATTTTTATCAACGCGCAGGTTTCAATTGCTTCGATTAATCCCTTTTACAGCGGAGCTATACCGTTTTTTATATTTTTATTGGTAATTTATCGAAACGCCATTTATACAATTAATAGCTTCGAACTTTGCTTCTTTAAGTGTCAAAGAATACGTATTTTCTATTTCTGTTATTATTATTATTGTTATTATTATTTCGAACATTAATACATTTATATTAAGAGACCTACGCAACCTTCGATCTATACTGATAATGAGACTCAAGAAAGATCCAGCTACTAGTTACTGTTTACAGCCTCACTACAAGTACAATTCATCGGCGCAATGTTAGCCTAGTGTATCTCCAATGTATGCCAATATTTAATCAATGTTTCGCCAACAAATTGACCTTAAATATTTTCGCGATCTCAACACCATTTATCGATTCACTTTTAGTTGTTACCTTTACCTTAGTAAATTATGAGAAAATTATGATAATTTATTTTACAGACATTAGTTTAATTAATTGAGCCTTTAATTTATTCTTTCATTTAATTCTGGTGGAAAATGGACGAATAAGAATTTCCTGATTCTGTGGAAATCTGCTAGAATTCTAGTTGAAATAACTAGAATTCTGATTGATATAATTATTCTGGTAAAAATAAGAATTCTAGTAGATTTTATCAGAAATATTGTATCAAGAACTAGAATTCCAATTATCTCAACTAGAATTCTAATAAATTTAACCAGAAAATTTTGATTCGTCTATTTTCAACCAGAAATTTTTTTCATCGTAGATAAGTCAAGTCATCTAAAAACGAGACGTGAAATGTGATCTAAAACTAGGATTGCATCGTAAAATTATCGGATATTGGATATCCGAGAAGGCAATTTTTTGACTCGGATATCCGATATTTTCCGGATATCCGTCCGGATTCCGAGACAATGTCTATGAAAAAGTTGAGTAAAAAAAGAGGGCAAAAAGGAAAAGGGACTTAAGGGAAAAATAATGATAATAATTATGATTTTAATATTTTCGTCCAAGTTTGATTATCAATAGAGATGATAATTATAGAGAAAAAGATGGTAATTTTGAAACAATATATATGTATTATAGCATTAAGCACACTTATTTATAGAACATTTATATAATAAAAAATTAACAATTTATATAATGTGATATATTATCCAAATATTTATATAAATAATCGCGAATTTATATCGATATTGTCAATAATGTCAACGTTTTTCAATTATCTTCGGACTCTTGCCTTTTTTGTGGATGAAAATGGATGAAAATTTGCCCAGAGTTGATGGTCTTTAATAGTATCTCGTCGATGGTATCATGTATCATTTTATCCTTCTTTAGTTCAATGAACAATAAGAACAAATGATGCATCAAGCGCTTCGTGTGTAATTCGGAACACGCTCTATATATATATATATTCTATTCCTATTTTACATCTAATAAATGATAAAAATAGAACATAATAGCAGTGCTGATACTGTTAATATCGCCCGAATACAGCCTTAGCTTCTTGCACAATTTGTCTTTTTTTTATCTCCCTAACGTGAAAAGAAAAAGAGGAAAGACGAACTGTGTACGAAGTTCAGCCGAAAAGAAGTTTGCATCAATGAAAAAGTTTTAATATAAAATTTCAATCAGATATATTCCCGGATACTACTGATATCCGACTATCCGGTTGAATAGTTAAAAAAAACACTGGATAATATCGGATACCGGATACTTTTCGGATATCCGGTGTATCCCTACTTAAAATCAGGTCACCTACTGATTGTTTACAACAAGAGACCTAAATAATCGAACTTGGAGTATAATCGCGGCCCCTAAATGCGGTATAAACGTAATCTTATTTTTTCATGGAAGAAATAATTTTGTTAAAGTTCAAAATTTTAACTAGCTACACTGTAAAAAAAATTGCATAAATTTAAAATAAAAATTACAACTACAATAATTATAGTGGGTAATTTTAGGATTATTTATTAAAGATGGTTAATATTATATTTATGTGCACACACGTAAAATCATTTACGAAATCATTCTTTTTTTCAGTAATTAATTTGCAAAAATAAATTTACACTTACAGTTAAATTAATAAAAACATTTATTTATTAATTCGCTATAATTTTTTAAAACTATTAATATGTAATTATTAATATGTAAAAACATAAAAATGCAAGTGCGTGATATACTATCACTAAATTATACATATAGTATTACAAAAATTTGTACATTATATAGAAACTATAAAATATACTTATTGTTATTATAATTTTCTGTCTAATATAAAGATATATTTACACAATTAAAGATAAAGATAATAATTTTTGTAAAACCGCACAATTTAAAATATTATATGTTTCCATTATAAATTATATGTAACTTTTACGTATATTATTTATGATGTAATTTTACATTCTTTTTTATAGTTTATAAACCTGAAAATAATTTTGTTGGTCCATCAAAATAATTATATGAGATATTCAAGATGATTACTAATATGTCACAATTTTGTGCAACATTGTTCATCATGCGTATCCTATATAATTATTTTGATGATTATTTTCGAATCTGTATCAAAATTTTCAGATATTCTAGCAAAACATCTTTCTGTATAAATTTACTTCCTTTATGTTTCTAACAGTTTCTACAGAATCATAATCTCAGTTTAACTTAAAGTTCCTTCACTAACCTCTGGTTAAGTTAATCAACGATTAACTCGCAGAAGTGCTAACAGCAATTTAATGTATCAGAACTTCTCCTCTCTCTCTTCCTCTTCTGAGACAAACTATGTTTAGTTTTCACATTGGCAATCGTGTAATGGCTGATTTAATAATCAATTAATTTAACCAGAAATTAAAGTAAAAGAGACATTTACTCTTAATTTTTATCTAATTTTAGAATTAGAAAATTTTTATCTAATTCTTAGAACTAGAAAAAAATGAAAAGTAATTTGAATCAATACTAAAAGTTGAACCGAGATTAATCTATATTAGTAGAGACAGACATTAAAAAGTTCAATGAGAATAAATTTGAACGTCGAATCACGGGAAAACAATATCAATTTACAAAGTAACGCACTGGTGGAATCTAAAATTCACATCGTGTCGGACGACGCCGGACAAGGGAGATTAATGCTCCTTTCGCAGACAGAACTTAAATCGTTTCACCATCTTCTCTGTTTTCCGAAAAACGTAAGATCTCGCGGTCTTCCTTGCTTTTATACCTCGGTCGCTGCGGTTTCACAGGCGGCTTACGCGCCATTCTCATATTCCCAAATCCGTGTATGCGATGCGGTTGAATTTCAAACTAGCCACTGACAAGCCGCCCTTTGTTTCGCGCCTCGTACTACACTATTACGCTGTGCGCATTAGCCGGTTCATTGTTTTTATCATGAGGTCATATAGCTGGCAAATGCTAACTCGGAACACTCCGTGCCTTCCATCTATTTATGCCTTGGTTAATACAAGATTTATACCCTGACAAGTCCATCAACATACACGATGGTCCACTGAACTTTCGCTATTTTATGCAACGAGTTTATTTTTAGCCTCAAAAAAGAATGTTCCACATAAGACCTAATAAAAACGTTGAGGTGCATTAAGTAAATCAGTTTTCTTAGAGAACATTCCCGTTTTAAAGCGGAATAATCTTTCTCATGTGAGAGAATTTATTTAGGTTATAATTAAAAAATAATGTATAATTAATTAGTTCGATATCTCTCTTTACCAGAAGAAATATGATTATAACATAAATATATGTCTGAGCTTTGAATAAAAAAAAAAAAATAAAAATAAAAATCGTGGTTTAGAAAAATAATTCTGTAAAAAGAAGTAACATAATAAAGCAACATATGAAAATAATCTTTCAAGAACATAGAAATAATCTTTAATTAAAAATTAAGCTACAACTTTTGCAATATTTTCAATCATTTCTTCAAGTTAATATTTATGCGTTAGAAAAATGATTATATCTTTGAAAGCCTATAATAAAAGAAGTA
>NW_017259234.1:535276-549751 GCF_001594045.1 Atta colombica | reverse complement strand
CTGAGCTTTGAATAAAAAAAAAAAAATAAAAATAAAAATCGTGGTTTAGAAAAATAATTCTGTAAAAAGAAGTAACATAATAAAGCAACATATGAAAATAATCTTTCAAGAACATAGAAATAATCTTTAATTAAAAATTAAGCTACAACTTTTGCAATATTTTCAATCATTTCTTCAAGTTAATATTTATGCGTTAGAAAAATGATTATATCTTTGAAAGCCTATAATAAAAGAAGTAATATTAGGTATGGGAAAAAGTTCATGGCGTTTTTTTAATGCCATCTAATGGGAAAAACGCCACGAACTTTTTCTCACACCTAATATATACAAAAGAAACTACTCTTTCAAAAATATATAATTAAAATATATAATTAAAGATTATTTTTAGTTCTTGAAAGAATAGTTCCTTGTATATTACTTCTTTTATTATAGACTATCAAAAATATAATCATTTTTCTATATATATAATTGAAGAACAATATATTTTTATTTTCAACTTTTTCATTTTTTCAAATCAATGCTCAAATAAATGCTCATACGTTAGCAAAACTACAAAATATTTCTTTAAATCTGAAGCCCTAAAAAAAATATATAGGAAAATAATCATTCACAAATTAGAAATAATCTTTGATTAGAAATTAAAGGAAAACTTTTGCAATATTTTCATTATTTTTCCAAGTCAACAGATACTCGATTAGATAAGGTGTATAAAAAGGTGTCCGTTTAAAGAGCACTTCGTAAATCGACTTATCTGCTGGTATCAATTAAAATAAAATATTTGATCGGTCATGGGGACAATTAACGTGGCCGTAGGACGATTACGGAGACATGTACGGCGCCAGTCCGGGAGGACTAATGGAGTTTCAAAGTCGTTAGCCCGATCGCGTTGTCCGTATCCCTGGCGTGGATCGACGAGACGAGGGCGAGCAGGGAACGCAAGCGAAGCCTAGTCCCTACTTTGAAAGGTGATAGGTGACAATTTGAAGGCAAGACGAGGCGAGACGAGACTCGACTCCAGCTCGCCTAGGCGATCCCTAGACTCTTCAATTTCGCGAAGAAGACCGGAAGTATATCACTCAGCGGCCCGGACATATTGACACTTCACCCGGAGCAGGCTTGAGCTATGGCATGCCTTATTAAACCTCGCCGGTTAAATTATGGCAAGGACCATTCACCGCCAACGGCGTACTACCATGTTGCTATCCTGGTTAGCAGTCTAGCAGTTTTCATTGAATCTCGCCTGATTTCCGTTATATATCACGCTCGATTCTGTATCCGACTACAAATGAACTCAAATAGCGAATGATTTCATCAAACATAATACTTATATAATATTTAAAGAAATTTCAATATTCTTGAAAAAAGTAAGCAAGAATATTGACATTTGTTTAAATATATATCATGCTCAGTTTCCAAGGTGTTCTCTATCGATCCCGAACTTTTTATTAACATTATTGTATTCAGGTCAAAATCTATAAAAAAATACGCTATTCCTTTTACTTACACTTTTATGACCAAACATCGGCTCCTTTTAACAAACTTCCTCTTAACCCATCTTTTTTTGATAAATTTGAAGTTAGCACAAAAAATACTATAAGAAATCCTGTCACGACATTGTTACTTTTCATCGTCATTATTGTTATTAGTGTCATTTTATCTTTATGTCTCATTATTACGCTGATAAATTTTTTTTCTTATGTTAATTAATCTGATAGGATTTTTTGTAGTATTTCTTGTGCTAACTTCAAATTTGTTTGTCAAAAGAGGATGGTTTAAGAGGAAGTTTGTTAAAAGGAGGCCCATGTTTGGCCACAAAGGTATAAGTAAAAGGAATAGCGTATTTTTTTATAGATTTTGACCTGAATACGATAATGTTAATAAAAAGTTCGGGATCGATAGGGAACACCTTGAAAACTGAGCATGAACATGATATATTTAAACAAATGTCAATATTCTTGCTTACTTTTTTCAAGAATATTGAAATTTCTTTAAATATTATATAAGTATTATATTCGATCCCGAACTTTTTATTAACATTATCGTATTCAGAAAGTTGAAATCTATAAAAAAAATGCTATTTCTTTTACTTACATCTTCGTGGGCAAAAATCGGTCTCTTTTTAACATCTTCTTTTATAAAGAGAATAAGGACTTTTGAATAACTTTTGAGTAGCATTTCAAAATTTCATAAATATTAAAATTTAATATTTTTCAATAATTCATTAATTCATTAACAAAATGTTACTTTTTCAATATTAAATTAATCTGATATGATGCAGTATTTTTTTGCGCCGACTTCAAATCCATTTGTCAAATTTGTGAGAAGAACAGGTTTTTTTAATAACATGCATTTAAAAATTCCTATATTTTTATTTCTTCTGTTTCAATATAAATAAATAATTCATAAGGCATAACTATTGAATTTAACATGATTTTCTATTCATTGTAATAGTTAAACCAAAATAAATTATTTTAATTAAGAAATAGATCTCATGCAATGAACTATTGTTGTAGCAAAATGTTTAATTCTTTAAAAATAGAAACATGTTCACAAAATTGAAATTCTTAAAATAAATTTTAATCCCATTTTCAGAATAAAATCAGTATAAAAAATATGTGAGATTCGACCAAAAGAAAATTACTTATTTAACAAAATCGACCAATAGATATGAGAAAGATAAATTCTAAAGAATACTTTTATAAATTATGATGCCGCTTATTATTTTGAGAATAAATTGCACCAATAAATTAATATATATTTATTGAATAATATTGTAAATATGTCGATAAAATAACTAATTTTTCTTTCTAATGTATTTTAGATCAAGTATAGGATGATATGCATATGCATTCAACGCATTAAGATTTCCATATCCAAAATTATAATTACTTAATGAAAGCAACCTTTATAGGAGCGGAAGGCCAGCGAGCTTATAATACGTGGTAAAAGCTCTTAACCAGCTACATTCGTGATATTGCGAACAACAACCGCATGTATACTGCATGCATTGTATCGTTAAAGGGTTAAACCACAACATTTATGCCCCTTGCATTAATGCTCGCTTACAGCTTCATAGATGCATTATATTGTTACATATAATTAAAAATTTGCATTGTAGCAAATTTTTAAGAAACAGACGTACACAGACATAATTAAAACAAGGCATACATTATTATAAATAAAGAAATATATTCCTCATTTTAAAATAACACGGAAATAATATTTTTGAAATGTAAATTACAAGTATTCCGAATATCGCAGTGTATTCACGTTACCTCACGTTTTAATTTTACGCTTCGTAATATTAATATCACAGCCGGTCGTGACGATAAAGATAGCCCACGCCTGCTCCATATTACGAAAGCTAGCGAGAGAAAAAAAGATAATTTTTCTATTATGCCTTAATAAACGACAGGCGTAAGCTAAGTGGCACTCTCGAAACGAAGCTCTCTATTAACCTATTAACCGGAGCAGAAATGCTATTAGTACGAATTATCCGAATGTAATTGTCGATGAAAGAAAAAAAATTTCTGTCTCCCATCTGTCTTTCCTCTTTATTAAATAAAATTTAATTATATAAATACTTCGAAAGTTAGGACAAATTCTTTTTTAAATGGTTCACAATTAAATTCTTCCGTTTAGCATTTCTTGGACAGAATGCATATTCTTTCGTATAGTGACATTTCCGACATTTTAAGATCCGAATTAACAATTATTGCGATCAATACAATCGCGACCGATTATTCATCAAATAACATTAATTAATCCTAATTAACATTTTGGCGAGTAGGGGTTTGTGATTAATACTAATTTTAGCGTTTAGCGTTTAGTCGCGTTCCACGTGCGTTGAATAGCATTTCATTCGGCACCGCACAAATGCTAAAGAGCAGGATAATTCTGTAGAATAATTATCGAAATACATGCTAAATAATTATTATCATTACTTAATGTAACATATGTATACAATATATATATAATAATATTTTGAAAAAATATGTACAGAGAGTGATAAAAAAAATTTGGCTACAAAGTTGTGTATTTATCGAATAACGTAATATTTAAATATATAATACAATTATAATTTAATATTTAATATTATCGAATAACGTAATATTTAAAAAAGAATGTTTTAAATGTTCTCATATTAGCTTTAATACAAGTTTTAAGATGCTTCGAGAATGCATCAACAATAGCTGTTTATCTTTCCACGAATAAATTTCCCAACCAATAGAGCGATCTTTAATTCACTAACCGATTAAAGTCTTTAGGAGTACTAGACCTAAATCTCCACAATGAACTACACGGAAAAATTTATCGGATTTAAATATGGATAGTTTGCAGATTGAGATTTATTTTGCCATTATGCAACTATGTTTTTTCAGTGAAAATTAGCAAAGAAGAATGACTGGTATACTTTTTTTAACCAAGCTTTAAACCTCATGGATTTCATTTCTTCATGTGATTCAAAGTTTGTATCAAAGCTTAAGGCCATTTTTATACATTATTATTTTTGGTGTTTAATAAAATATAACTAACAGGAGTTCAGTTTTTGGTAAACATACGCTAATGATTTATAAACACAAAACTTTGTGACTAATCTTTTTGATCAGATTGTACATATTTTACTATTTTCTCTCTTTTGAATTATTTTCTTATAATTTATAAAATGAAGAAGAAATCTAGTTCGAGGAGGGAGGGGAGAGAGAGAGAAAGATAGAGAGAGAGAGAGAGAGAGAGAGAGAGAGAGAGAGAGAATTGTAAATTTCTATGAAACGGCTGTACTAATTCAACAAGAAATTCGGAATGTTAAGCATTGACCTGTAATTATCATACAAGGAATTCCAGTCGGTTCCCTTTATCCCGTTTATTTATAATACTCGCAGGATTGCAACAGAAGCGGTACCGCGATGAGAATTTCGAGAGCTCCAACCCCGTTTTGGAGCACAAACAGGCATCACGTTAAGTTTCGACGCGTAATCGCATGGCTGGAGGCACGATGGCTGTGCTGCGGGCGCTGTCGCTTTTATTATTTTAGGACGATGAGAGAGAAGTCCTGAGGGCGACCTTAAGATTACCTAATCGAAAGTTTCTACGGCTTCCGACACGTGCCTTGCCAATACGTCAAAGCGAACGTGAGAACCACGCCGATCTGACATTCCAGGAACGTGTCAGGTTTTCCTCGACGAATAAAAATTAGAGCGTGACAAGCACGCAATAAGTAAAATAATATCAAAGTAATAGTTTCAATCTTGGCGTGTTTTTCTTAAATCTATTAAAAATAAAAAGAAATTATTAGTTAAAAATTTAACTGTTTCTCATACAGATAATAAATATTATTTTCTTAAATTTCACAAATAATAATTTTGACGTATCTATATTTATTACTATGTAACATAAATTTTCTCTCACGCTTTATAGCTATAAAATTGCACGATAAAATCCTTTTCTTTATTGCAAAATATATATTTTATGCCTCGTGAAGGAGAATTCAATTGGAGCATGGTTTTAAGATAAGACGCGAGAATCTTAAAAGAGAGACAATACCCTTCCACGCAGTTAACTTTAAGTAGCCGATTGAAATGAATCTCAGTTGCCGAAGAGCATTTATGGATGAATCTCAGTTGCCGCGCGATCAATTATGAATGAAGCGTGGTGCTCTCTTAAAAGCCGTTTTAAAGATCTCAATTTTCAGATGGCCGATTCTAGTTTATTACACAAGAAGCGTACTCGCAATTATCGATGATAATAAACACCGCTTATGGTAAACCGCTTCATTTCGTGCTAAACTGCGATACACAACATAACAGGGCTAGAGGGAAATTCTGGGTGGAAATGGATACGCTCAACAATGCTACTTGAACGAGAGTATACGTCAGCGGATGTATGTATAACAACAGCAATAATAACTCATGCCATATGAATTACACAGAGCGAGAAATTAGGTCTCATAAATATGGCGTGTAATCAAAAATCGATAGATTAAATTAAATGTAACGCATGATGATTATAATTACAATAAAACATAAATTTTATCGCGGGACAATATACAAATAATTTAATTTGCGTGAAACATTATGTGTGAGTTATAACTTTTTCGTCTAATGTAATTTCTGGAAATATACTGATGAAAGTAAAAACAAAGTGGCTTAATAATGTAAAATTAATTAAAAAAATAATAATGTAAAATTTATTTTAAAAAAAGTATACAGAGAGAATGAGTTTGCTGAAGTATAATCTAAAAATTTAGCTAGACACAGATCTGAAAAGAACTTTGTTTGGACTATCAAAATTTAAATAAATGCAAAAAGTATTCATACAAGGATTTTTTTTTACAAAAACGCCTTATTTAGAAAATAAACATTAATTAACAATTTTATACAATAAATATATTTTGTTCTAACATAAACGAACTTCATGTGTATTTCTGATTTTAGAAACTAAATAATTTCTTGATTATACTCTTTTTAAACGTCAAACAATACAATTTTTATTTTCGTTTATTTTTAAGATGGTATACTTTCGATAATTAATATACATCTTTATGGTGTATATAATTTTGAGAAACATAGAGTCTATTTTATTCTTTATGAATAAATTATTATTTACTTAGCAAGAAATGATCAGACATCGAAATTAGTGTCGAAATCATCGATATTGACTCGATATCAATTCGATGAGTCATTTCTTGCTGAATAATTTCTTGCTTTTTAAAAACAAAGTTTTTTTAAAAAATATTTTCTCTGTACGAATACTTCTTGCACTGTATATAGGATGGTTGCTAAAATGTTAAAGTTTTTGCAGCATTGTCATCAAACGCTTAAGCGTTCTATATAATTATTTTGATGATTCAATAAAATTATTTTTAGGTATCAAGCTAAATTTTTAAATACTTCAGCAAAACCATTTCTTTCCATGAATAGTAGAAAAGACTAGAGACTAGAGAATTCATTTCATAGAAGACGCGTATTTATTTAATCATCGATAAGGCATAATGATGACCGGGTCATCACATACGAATCTGGCATTATTCCGCGAATGGAATTACGATTTTCAAACGAGTATGGAGGAAGGAAAACAGACGTGACGAGGAAATTTAATGGCGGACACGGGCCGGTTAAGCTCGTTGCAAACGATCTTTAGCGTATCCGCAAATTAGCGAATCCACGTGACACGCAATTTCAATCCCCGATATACCGTAATTCTGTTAGATTCCCGTACACAAATCCAGAACGCTAATTACCCCATTTCGCGTGCGTTTGCTCCCGTTATTTCCCACGGTGCCTTCCGTAAAATCCGATAATCTTGCAAACCAATACGCAAGTTTCCGTGATATCCACTATATCGAACTGATTGAGAAATCGAGAGCCTGTTTACCATTTTTAATTTCAAATGAGAGATTTAAGCTACTCCAAGAATATCTCTAATTAAAACACAGTTACTTATTTTTATATAAACGCAGAAAAATTACTTGTATGTCTTTTCGATAAAAAGATAAATATATTTAAGATTAGAATTTTCGATAGAAAGATATACAAATACATTATTTTTTGCATTTATATATGAAAATGAATAATTTTGTGTTTTAACTTGAAGTATTTTGATGAAATAGTGCGAGAAAAATAATAAGATTTCATCAGAAAGTATTCATTATATTGAATTGACTAAAAAAATTAAAAGCCTACTTATTATTTTTAATCTTAAATGAGAGAGACTCGCACTATTTCAAAATACTTCAAATTGAAACAAAACGAGAAGAATAATGTCACGCGTTTTTTACAATTTTTCTTTATAAGTTCTCAATTTTATTCCTTATTTCCTTCTCTTTCAATTTACTTTCAATTTAATTAGCTGGATCATAACAACATAATTTCACTCATAATTTCATTTCCGTTTCTTAATGCCCTCTTGATAATTTTCCTTTAACCCAGTTAATTACATATACTTCGACAGTTAAGTCGCGATGTCGCGTCGTTAGCCATAACTTTTAACGAAGCACTTCCGGACATGTACCGCGCGCGCGAGTCGAACTTTTGACTTATCTTGCCCAAAGTCTTAAGCCTTAAAGCCGCTGTACCGGTTTGCTCGGGTACTTCAAAGACACTCTGTATCTCCCGGACAACCGGCGATGGCTCAGCATAATAGGCACTTTAGACATGTGCCTGAAAGGGTTGGTTCCTGAGGACGTGCTTGAGTGTCAAAAGCCACATAAGGTATTAAAAAAAAAAGTATTAAAAGAAATAATATCAATTTTATATAACAATGGAATGCGGATATATGTATATTTTTCCCGATTATCTTTCGTCTTATTTTAGATTTAGATACTACATTATTCCAATTATCTAAAATATTCTGCAACCATCGTATAATACTTCAATAGTGTATTCAGAGATTAATTAGAGTGGAAAGTCTGATAGAATGATATCGAAAACACGATAATTTTCAAATGCTTCTTGATATTGTGGTATACCACATATTCAGATCGATTATCATGTTTTTATACATCCGATTTGCAACAAAATATTGATTAAACCTTATATTATTACATAAAGTCACCTTATCAATAAATATAGGCTATGAGAAATTAAGACAAAATTTATTTATTTATTTTATGAAAATAAAAATATAATTTTTAATATATTATTTAAATAAATAATATTTCCTAATTATAAAGTAATTGCTGTTCGTATATTTTATATGCAATTATATATTTTATATGTACTTGCAATATTGTATATTGAGAAACTCAAAGTATTGTTTTTTGACGCTAATTCATTGATGTAATTTTATTTTTGGATATAGGAGACATAGTAAATCTCGAAATTTACTTAAAAAATAATGGAAAAAAGGAAAATAAAATAATACATATGAATATTAATTTTTTCTCCATGTGTTTTCCGTTAAATATAATTTATACATTTTTTATAGTTCCTAAAAATCTTGTATCTTGATAATCGTGCGATATTTTATTTGGTAAAAAATATAAAGAATATTAATATCTAATTAAGTGCATTGCAATATCGTTTTTTACAAAAGTACTATTTATCATCTTTATTTTTAATATTCTTCGTACTATTTATTTATTTATATTTTCGAGACTGCATTATGAATTTCAGATCATTTAAATGTCTTGCAATTAATAAAATCATGTAATGTATAAGATATTAAAATATAGAATTAAATGACATAATATAAATGATATAAGATTAATTAAATAAATTACATTTTGTAATCTCTGTCTATGCGACGTTTTCGTAAACATAATAAGTAAAAAAATTTTACACGTTCCAAGTTTAAACATTATTTAGTTTATTATTAAATTTAAATATTATCTATTGCATCCATCTCGGGCAATGGATCTGTTTTTAATAAAAGAAATTTCGTATTTATTTGTACTACTTCACCTTTTTAAAACTCGGTACATATATATTGTACATCTATGTCATATTGTGATATGATATATATGATACTATTTTCTCGGATTCATTACTTCTAATTAACATAAAAGGTACGATTCACTTCACGCAGCAAATGCTTCGAAGCATTCTTTAGAGTTTAGTTGTCAAATCGTAAAATTCTTTTTTTGACTACTCAACAACGAATTTGCAGCGTTAAGTGAATTGCACTTAAAGATTTAGTTGGTACTCACCGATTCGACAACGTGAATGCGTTGATCTGTAATACATAAATGCACAAATTAGAGCACAGTTCAAAGTAATTAATATTTTAAAAAATAATGTAATTGTATTCATATTAAATAAACTGTAAACAATTTCGCAAGTAACGAATTAATCATACAATCGTAAGTAATCATGTAATACACAAACAGATAATTTACATTATAGACTACATTATAAATATGTTCATCCGTAATATATAAATGTATATATGTATATATATAATATAAAAAATCGATCCAAATTAGAACGCAGTTCAGAGTAATTAATATTTCAAAAAATAATACAATTATGCTCATATCAAATAACTGTAAATAATTTCGCAAGTAATGAATTAAGTAATCATATCCAAGTAGAAAATTTATGTACATTTCGTCAGTTTAATAAACATGTTTAACGTTTATTTAACATTTTGGTACAGCATAAAAATCATTTAATCGAAACGTTTTTATATTGTATAAAAATAATGTTATATAAACATTATTAATGTTAAATATACGTTTACTAAATCGATGGAATGTTATCTTATAAAAAGATATTTTAAATTAGAAAACTAGAAAAGAAAATGTTTTACATACGTTATTAATATTTTATAAATTTTATTGAATTAAAAAAAAGCATTAAGTTTGAAACATTTATTTTTTTTAGTTTATATGTTTATTACATGATTTCTAACGTTTATTAACATATTTTGAACATAACTGCGTTGCTTAGAATATACATCTCATATATTGTTCCGCCATTGCGCGATGCCTCTCTGGATTTTCGCCTCTTCTCTTGTTTATCTGTTCTACGGTAATGCATAACGCTCAATCACGAAAATACGGTAAATTACGGCGCACTAACTGTCAGATGATCACGATGTATTTTAGACGGCACTCTCGACATTACGAAAGTTCGAGTGCAAAAAACTCGTTACAACCTCGCTCGACACACTCGATGTCTCGCAAATTAACACGCAACGAATAAATCGCATTCGAAATTCAGTACTGCATACTTATGCATACTTCGAACATGCGTTCTCATGAAATGTGCACATTATTGACAAGCGTTTGATCTGTCTCTCGATGCAGTTGCACATAATTACTGTAGTTTGACACAAATTATTAACCATGATAATTAATCGCATAGGCTGACAGTCTCTCAGTAACGAAAAATCGCGTCTGGCATATTTGTAATACTTGTCGCGTTACGTATTATTTGTTTCAAGGGAGAATGATACGATAATATGTAGACAGTGTATATATCGAGTCTTGCCGCGCGAATGAAAATAATGTAACCGCGCGTAAGTAAACGCCTCAAGGTAATAAACGGTATACAACGTGCAAAAATAAACGCTAAACACGGTATATTGAATTACTCTACGTAAAACACTTGGGTAATATTGAATATTATATATACATTCTAAGATAATAGTTAAATTATTGACTATCATTTATATCCTCTAATATCGATGGATGAGTTATTATTGTAAAATATATGGTAATGTTCGTTCAAAGAATAAAATTTCCTTTTCTTTGAAATTAATCTAGATCCAATCTAACTTTGATTGCGTTTTTCTTAATTATCTGTTTTACCTTATTGTTTTATTATTTGCATTTTAATCATTCCAGCTGTTTAGTTTATTTTTGTATCTTTTTATAATTTTATAAATTTTCTTATTGATTGACTTTTAGTTCAGTGTTTATCTACGTTTCGAAATGTTAGAATGTAAAAATATATGTTCAAATTTTCTCAATTAAATTTTTCAAATCTACATTGAAGATGACCCAATAATAAGGATTGAAACGGCTGTAATTCTATTTCATTTTGGAATTAATTGTATTTTTACACACTAACAACTTATGCTGGCATTAGTTTTCTACCTTCTTACGATTTAAATTATCCTAATCCTCTTGAAACATTTGTTTTTTATTAAAAAAACTAATTATACGGAAAGAACAGTTTTTCTAAAATATCTAAAAGTTTAGCTAAATACAGATCTGAAAATAATTTCATTGAACTATCAAAATATGTAATTATATAAGACGTTCAAACTGCAATATGTATCAAAATTTTTTATAGCATTGCTCATCATGCTTGAATTTCCTATATCATTATTTTGATATGATTTAATAAAATTATTTTCAAGTCTATATCCAGCTTTTTTAATTACTTTAGCAAAATCATTTTCCTTTTATATTTGTGATTTTAATACGATAATATAATAATTATAATAAAGGAGAACTATAAATTATTCAAGCTTTTATCTACACGACAAAATTACAAAATACAAAGTCAAGACGAGTTGAGATCACCGTGCTGACCCACTACGCTCACGAAATAAAAGAAGATGATATCAGATTAAAGCGGTGAATTCAGCAGTTTGAACAGCAGTCGAGAGGTTGCGAGCAAGCGAGCAAGCAGGCATCTTAATAATCCTCGCTGTTCCGCTTTCATCCCTGAAATCTTGCCGGGCGGCGCCGCGGTATTTCTATTGTGTATTATCGCGCACGGTTCTCGCTCTCTCGCTTGGTGTTGGCGCGTTCCGCGTAATATCCAGACGCCCTTTAGCGAAATAGCGATATGCTTTATGGTGGCCCGTAACATTTATCGCGGCCCGAGCCAAAGAGCGAAAGAGCGCAAGTAAATTAAAGAGGGAAGGATGGAAGAGAGACAAGAGCGAGACAAGGACGAAAGAGAGGCGGGTTATGTCCTCGTAACTCGACATAACTGAACACCGACGTTATACGTATGCTAAACTAGAAAACGAGGTGGAGAGACAAAGAGAGAGAGAGAGAGAGAGAGAGAGAGAGAGAGAGAGCGAATAGCGAACCAACTCCCGTTCATCTCCGTGTTTCCGCCCTTCATCCCGCAAAACTTCACCCCAGTCTAGGGTTGGAACGTTAAATTTCATTTCGCTCCCATGGACATTGCACAGTTTTTGGTCGAGACTTTCAAAATGTCTGCTGGATGACACCATATAGCGGGAAAATAAATGGCGATCTCGCACAATCGAGGCGAATAAAGAGACAATATTTTCCGTTAAACTTTCCGATGTGGAGCAGAAATTCCATTTATGTGCAGTTCTCTTCATAGAAATAGCTTTGAAATGCGCAAGAAATGTTTTCAAAATATATTACAGCTTGAAACAGCTGAAAACGATTTATTTCCTTCCGATAAAAGCCATCCATTTTTAGCAGTGAGACTCGTTATGGACTGATTGTTCGGGAAAGTGGTACGGTCAATCTGCTGAGCTAGTAAAACGCATAATTCGTTTGTTGACTCGTCCCGCGCATTTATATCCCCTCCGTAAGTGCAATCATCAACTCCCGACGATTCGATGGAATGTTTTGTTGCCGAGCGATTACAGCGTTCGCTGATGCGTGTTCCACGGTGACGAGCGCGAGCCGAGTTGTGCCCCGTCGCTCAGCAGGGGTGTTATAAAATTTATCCTGGCCAACAGCTGCCGAGTCACCTGTTCAAACAGCCGTGTTACGTGGCCCGGAGCTATCACTAGCCCATGTCGACAACCCGGCCAGGTGAGACCTACCCGCGTCGTTACTTTGTACCTATGATAATCTCGAGTTAGAGAAGACTTAAAGCTCTTTACTCATAACTTTAGTCATAACTCGAACGAAAGATTTATATTTATTAGGTCCATAAATGTCTCTTTGAATGTATCGTCAAAATGTATCTCGATTATAATTGACATCAGAAATAGTTACCCTTCTTTCTTATGCTTTTGTCTTAATATGAAAAGCAGATTATCAAAATGCATTCAAAATTTTATTTTTTTTTAGAAACGGCGTTGGTCAGTGTTAAAATATTTATATTTTGAGCTAATCTGAGATGTTGACAAAGCATTTTTTTCATCGTTTTAATTTATATGCTGAACCTAGACATTCAAAATGTATCATGTTCTTTACTAACTAAAAACAAACAAAACGCATTTGTTTAACACTTTCAGCATTTTAAAAAATATTTAACATACTATTGATTAGTATATTGCTATTCTCTGTAAAGCATATTAATTTTCTTTCTTTTATGAAAATTTTGAAATGCTTTTTAATTAATGTAAATTAATACAAGTTTTACAGATTTAGCGTCAATAACTGTGTTACAAATTTTGGAGTTAGCTCTGGAGAATTAAATATATTTATATATTGAGCACTTAAAATTTAAAAAATTCAAACTTGCCTATGCACATATGTGCATTTTTAACCGGAGTTAACAGTGGATTTATTGAACCCATAATTGTATATCTCTTTGTAAAAAATATGAAACAAATTAATTTTCCTTGTTACATGTACAATTTGGGATTATTATTATTAAAATAAAATTTGGTATTCATTCTTTTATATAAGTTAATTATGTAATTTTGATTCTTCAAAATTAATTTCTTGAAATGCTTTGTTTGAATTAACATAAATTAATTATTATTAAATTATGAATTCGATGAGTCTTACAAATTTAGTGTCAGTAATTATGTCACAGATTTTGGCATCAGTTTCTGAGGATTAAATAAATTAAATTCACACATTTAAACTTTTTCTTATGTTATATATTTACTTATATTTGCACGTTTTTAATATGCAATTTATACGAGATTATTTTCTTCTGAATTAGTCTAAATGTCTTGATATTTTTACAAAATAAAAATCATTTTAAAAAAATTGACTGTAAAAACCTCTGCAGTTGTCAGTGCGTAATATACTATGAAGGAGATAGTGATATTATGGCCAGTATAGATATAATGGCCCTTCTTAGTATCTTTGCTATTAAATAGCGAATCCTAGTGATTACTTATGGAATTATTTGC
>NW_017259234.1:534750-535176 GCF_001594045.1 Atta colombica | reverse complement strand
ACAATTTTAGAATGTGACTTAAAAGAAATTTTTTATGTTATTATGAATGGAGTTTTTATTAGAATTTAGATAAGAATGATTATATATATATATATATATGTGTGTGTTGAGTGTATCCTTTGTTACTTAACATTTTATTTGGCTGTATATATTTTGAGTAATACAAAGTTAAACAGTAGTATTTTGCTAATGTGCATCGAATTCAACCTGCGAATTTAATCTGCTTAACAAATTGTTTAATATTAAGCAGATTGCGATTAAATTCAATTAAATAAAAATGAATTAATCAAATCTGCAAATAACACTAAATATGTTTATTTTAGTTATTTTAGTTAAATAAATTTTTTTAGTGTACTGTACAATATATACCATTTTTGTTAATTTTGTATAACCAAATACTTTTTTTTAAACAAAACCAATTTTTTA
>NW_017259234.1:523049-534669 GCF_001594045.1 Atta colombica | reverse complement strand
TATATATATATGTATATATAGATATATATATATGTACTATGTAAGGCAATAAAATCCAGAGTCAAAACATTTGTAGTTAACTTTGTTGTGTAAGTATTATATCCCAATTGTTTGTGATTTCATATTTTATCACCTTATAAATATATTATTTACGCACTAACAATCGCGGAAATTTTTATAGGCATCTTACTTATATTATATTTGATTTATTCTTGAAGCCATAAAGCTACTTTTATTTTTATTTTAAAATTTATTTAAAATCATTTTAGTATTTCACTATATACGTTAAACACGCCCATGTATTAAATGTCGATACATGATATGATATTTCCTTTTAAATTTCAACCGTGACGTCCAACGAAAAGATACATTTAACTTACACGTGTTGCCCTCCGGAATGATTTGCAAAACACGCACGTACAGATAATAATAGGTAATGCGGCGATATCAGATCGGGCAATTTATCCATAAAGTCAACGATTGAGTGGAAAGGATTAATATATATTCTTGGCGATCTTCATCGTGAAAATCTGATGTGTGTCGATGTAACACGCCGCGACGGCAGTTATTATCAGCTGGCAACACGTGCCAGAGCCACGTGCACGAGCAGATGGTACACAGCTACACCTTGCAACCCTCACATACAAACGGGCTGCTTTACCTCGACTGTTAATAGCCAACGAATGCTGCGGGTGTCCGAGAAGTAACGTGGTCAGCAGCTGCTGTGCCGCGCCGATGAAGCGCGACAGAAAAGTCGTTCGACGCTTCAAATCGATCAAGCGTAAAATGACGTCTTCCCATGAATAGTTGCAAATTGTTGGAAATTGTCGCGTAACGTGGTGTACATATCTATACTGTTAGAAATATTCTTAAATTTCATTAACTTTTAAGTTACACAATTTGAACTTAATTTCAAGACATTATGTTATATAAATGTAATGTATTTATAACTAAAAAATATATTTGTGTACATGTACGTAAAATTTAATGTGTTTTTCATGAAAATGTTTTATGAAATTTAATGTACTTTTTATAAAATTTTATTAAAAATATATTAAATTTCATAAATTTAATGTATGTACATGTTCATTATATTTAAATAGCTACTGTAACTTAATTTTCAAATTATTCATACTGTAAATCAATTTTTAAATCATTCATTACTTTTAATTTCGTTCATAACTACGAGCTTTATTTACATGAAAGGAAGCTCGTAGTTACATTTCAAATAGTCTGATGTAATTTCAATCATCTTGATTTTTGAAATGACATTAACTTAAGATTTCGGTATAAAATAATTAGTTTTTATCTAATAAAGAAATATACAAATACTAAATAGATTTATCTTTCTTGCGTTGGCTGAATGATGTCATAGTTAAAATAAAACTATAGTTTTAAATAAAATTAACTTTTATTTTAAAACGTGATTTACTAAAAAACTGGATATGTATATAAATTCGTGCCAAAATAACATTAAACATTAAAATATTAAGCACTTTATTTTAAAAGTAGTTGCAAATAAAACTAGATAATAAGTCTGAATATTTTCCTATTTAATTATTAAAATAAAACTATTTTAGTTTTTGCTCTAAATTTTGTAAACTGCATGTATAGACTTAACAAAATATTGAAATAAAGGTTTTACGACTTTTTTTTAATGAATATAAATATCACTTTCTCAATATTACTTTTAATAGTTACATTTAATAGTCAAAAGTTTAATTTATAATAATTTATTGCCCCAGTTCAATTTAAGATTGCGTTTAAACATCGAAAATTATTTCGACGCACAGTAGTATAGAACTGGACGTGCATAATTCACACAGAAATATTATTTAAGAAAGAGCCAGTCCAGATCTTTTTTTAGTTATTTATTTTTAATTTGTTATAAAAATTCGATTTAGCTTAGATTGAATGAAGCATATTACTATTTAAGTTAAAATAAAACTATTTTGTTTTAAATTTTGCAATGTCAAATCTGTATAAAATTTGATAAAATGTTAAATAAATGATTATGTAATATTTATTAATTTTATTATAATGATTATGTAATAACCACTTTCTCAATATCACTTTTAATAATGTTATAAAAATCGAATTTTCCACCATTAAGAAACGAATCAACCACGATTATCATGATTGACTTTTGGAAACATAGGAAATAAGATAAGTGAAGAAGAGTGTAAGAGTTCACCATTCCTTACTTCTACAAGTATATAGTTACAAACAGAAGTCCGATGTATCGGGGTGGAAGTGCATTTTCGTATCAGCCGTCAATATTCGATTCGATTACATCAACTGGGCCAGTCGATGAGAACACAGTGAATCAGTGCAACGCGGCTTGACGAGACTCATGTTCCTTTTTTCTTTTTCTTTATCAATCGCGTGGAAAATTTGACGGGGCATGCGGAAGCGGTTTCAAAAAAGAGAAGAGGAAAAAACAGATAAAACGGGGATATGCTTACTGCAGCGTTGTCGGCCGAAACCGAGAAATCGAAACTAGGTCTCGACAGCGATATACTCTATCTTCCCCGCTCTTTCTCTCATTCTCGCGAGAAAGTCAATTTTCGTTACAGCCGACTGAGCACGGTTCGATAACTAAGGGTGAAACGAGTCGGAGATGAACGAGAGTTGGTAGGAGAAACGTTGAAAAAGAGGGTGGAACGAGAGAGAAAGAAGGGAGGAGATAGAGGAAGAAAGCGTGCAAAGGACGGAGATGAAGCATGGCAACTTGCGTGAGCAAGTATCATAACTTTTAGCTTTGGGCGGAGATCGGTGTGTAGGCGGATTAATTAAATTCGCTCGATTAATTAGGTTATTTGTCGACTGCAACATCCGATTTGGGAATTAATACGCGTGCGGCGATGTCATGTAATAAAATGAGAAAGCCATAAGCGTCGCGTTGTCGGCTACGCGTGTGTGACAAATGCGGCACGCGATTTGCACATTTGCTGTTAGAGAATCTGAAAGAATGCTGGAGACGAGAGTCGAGTGGTACGAAAAGGTGTCCCGCGTGCATCACTTTCTATCTCTCGCTACTATAAAAGTCTCGTCGATTTGATAAATGACGCTATTCTTTTTGTTAAGTACATAAACGTAAAGTAACTTTCTCGTCGCGTCTTCCTAAAAATACTGTTGAATATAAGAAGTTTGAAAAGTGAAGTTTAAAGATTAATCTTTAAAAAAGAAGGATAAAAGAATTTCAAAGCAGCATAACAGAAAGAGATGTACATGCATTTAAAGATTAGAAAAATACGATTAATGATGGTCTGCATATTAAATATAAATTTAAATTTGCGTTATGAGATATTTATTATTGTTAAGAGAAAGGATCTTGCTATAATTATGTGGAAAACTGAGTTTCGGTGAAATGAATTAGCTTTCATGTAACTTATAGTGTCGTTGAATAAAAGATATTATAAACGCAAGACTCGATAATTTTTTAGCTATAGATATTAAAAGTGATGTACAAGCACAAATTTTACACATTTGATATAGTTTTAAAAAAACTATCCAATATTGAACTTTGTGTTAATAACATCTTTTCTTCAAAACGTTATAAAGCTTTATTAACTAACTCATTTCACCAGGATCCAATTTATTATATAGATTAATTATATGGAAAATTAGATTTTAATATAATGAATTAGTTTTCACATATAACATCATATATGGTTTATAAATGAAGAACAAAAGATGTATGAAGGTATAAGGCTCGATAATGGATAGTTCTTGAATTAAAATCAAATCAAATCTATATCAAAACTATAAAACCAGAGGATCTTATTTGATACATCATCACTTAAAAATTATTTAATTATTGAGCTTTGTGTTATGAAACATCTTTTGTTCATATTATGATATACCGGTTTTTCATTATCCGATTAATTAGGATAACCTAATGGATTTCATCTGTGATTATATCATGGATGAAGCCCATTGGATGAAACATCAGGGTAGGTCTAACCATAAATTAACCAAATAATGAAATCGAGCCTTAAAGTTACAATGAAAACTGATTCATTTCACTGGGATCCAATGTTCCATAATTAGTGTGAGATCCTTTCTTTCCAATAAATCTCAATTGAATCAATTGAATCCAAATGCAAGTCTACGTTTTCATTTAGACGTGAGATAGTCAATAGTTAATCTTTAGAGGATAAAGGTCTATTTTAAAAATCTTACAGCTTTTCTTTGAGTAAAATTTATTAACTCATTGTATTCCTTGCCTCAAAATATAAACTACGGGAACTATAATTTCGCTAGCAATTGCTTCCTGTCCTGTTAATGCATTCTATATCGACTGATTTTCTAGATGAACGGAAGCGTCGCGCTGGTGACCTTAGCTCGCAGCGATATCATTCCGTAGAAACGATAGCGTGCTGGCGCACCCTAAACTTAAATGAAAATTGACTTCTCTCGACGACGCCGCGGGAACACCCTCTCGGCCAACACGACGCCACCCTCTCAGTCGGGGGGCTAGTTACATCAGGCGAATGATTACGTCGCGTATATATGCCGTTGATGCGCATGCGTGTGTGCGTGCATGCGTACGTGCGTGCGTGCGTGCATGCACTGACAAACAGGACGACTCTACGAAGCTAATTACCGTCATTAGCGCCGAGAAAGCTGCGATACCCGAAATATCGTCTTGAACTTGCCGCACACAAACGGCGAGTTTGTAATCTGCAATTAAAGCCAGGCGCGATAGCTTTTAAATGATCCTGCGCTGATTAGAAAGAGAACCGAGCTCCGAGATATTCCACTGCTGCATTAGGAAATTACGCAGGTCTATTTGATACGAGCTTTCGCGAAAGTAGCTCGTTAAATATTAGTCTATTAGCAGCTAAAAGTATCACCTAGCTGATAAAAAGCAAACGTTTGCGTTGTATTTTGATCGTTCGTGACCTGCTTCGTCAATTAATTTCTGCCGTAATTTATATCACTTTATATTGTCCTTTTCTAATTATAATTTTAAAAGGGATATTTATCATAAAGAACGGAAATTTCGAAATAAAAGTTAACCAGCCGGATATTAGGATATTAGAGAGATTAAAATGTTTGAAACTTGAAATAGCCTTGAAAAGGGGACAATTAACAGTCATCTCTTTTTAAAGAAATAATCTAAAATATTGAATAAGGAGTGTAATTTAAACAATCACGATGTAATAAAAAAAAATATAACAGTGATAAATAAAAAATATAACAAATGTTGAATTATAAAGACCTCAATTACGAAGACTGCAATTTATATTCACTCAATTTAATTGTAGGACACTAGATAGATAATTTATACGACGCAATTTGAACAACAATATATAACACGTATTGTACATGTTAGCGCTGATAATGTGGAAAATTGTATTTTATCTTTTTCGCTATAACTTTTTTCCATTTACTAATTAACTTTACATACAGGATTCTAATTAAAACTGCGGTAATTTATAAATGACCGATAACGAGTCTTGTTTCGTAAACTTGTTTTATCTCTTCGCGTTGTTAAAAGCCGCTTATCTCAAATGCAGATATATGCGTTATTTGTCGCGTACATGAAATGACGTGATATTAGCGTTTTAAAATTTATTTAAACGCCCGCACATGCGTGACGACGTTACAACTTTGCCATATAAACGCCGAGTGCGTAATCCGCAATTAAAGCAGCTCATAACTTTTAAACGTTAGATAACAATGGCGCGACGATCCGAAAGAGCTTCACAGGGCTTACGCTCGCCAGGTTTGCTTTCTCGTTTGGAAGCTCCAGCGGATCGCGCAATCTAATACTTTCTGGAATTTTGGATTCCTTGAAATTTAATAGAAGTGGATTTACTTAGCACGTCGTCGACGTTGTCGTTAAAAATTAATCTGATATTAATTTCTGAATATTATTCGAACTTCTTTAAACTTCTCGAGAAAAGTGTGACAAAAAATATGTCTTCATAAATAATATAAGATTATTTGTAATTAAAACAATTAAAAAAAGACAACTTCGCTCGTTGTGATTCCACTGGAATTATCAACAACTCGTGATAACTAGTAGAATTCTCTCACCAAGAATTCATCGCAAATTTATGTAATTTTATGGAATTTTGCTGAAGATGACTCGAACGTGAGTCAAAACATTCAAATAAATGGAAGATTACACATAAAAAGATTTATACATAAAAATTTGCGCAACGCTTACAGTTCATTCTAATTAACTCGTTTCTTCACCTTTTTATTGTTTGTAATTACTTTTTCATTTGGAAATATTGACATATTATTATATTGATTCATTATCAGAGTATTTACTGAAATCTTGTCAAAAAATTTCTTAAAAATTTTTATACAAGTATTTTTATTCAAAATTTCAGATAAGAGGTTAAAAAATTTTTAATATAACATTGAAATAAATTGGCGTACAAGAAACTCAAACTATATAGTGTAACTTAATAGAAAGTAGAGATTCCACGAATTGTCATTTTTTTACAATTGAAGCTGCGAAATCTGTAAAAGAATAGAAAGATAGAAAAAATTCATTACAATATAATATCAGTGAATTGCTTTATTTTGCTATTCTCATTTTTTAAAAATCTTGCAAGCAAACGAGAATGTACATGAAGATGAAAACGAGAATATACACGGAGATGTATGCCATACTTATTAATTGTTAATTATCAACATTTTGCATCATCAAGAGAAAAAGATCAAAGAAGCAATGCTTTCAGGAAGACACAGAATTTAAATTTAAAAGTAAATTACAAAGATTTCCTCGAGTTCCTTTCCATAAAATTTCATAAAATCCCCGATTTTTAAGAATAATAAAGAAATTCCCTGAAAATTCCAGATAATAAATAATTAATTATATTACTATTACCCTAATTACTCTTTCGAAATACGTGGGATATAAGAAGATCAGCAAAGAAGATTGACCTAATTTAAATGGAACACTATGCTGCGCACTGTAAAATCGGATCAACGACATTCGTTAGAAAAAATTGAAAATCTGATTCTGTTCGAGGCCCGTGGCACGCGCGGCATTACACCTGGAAATAAAATTTATCGTCGCCGGGGCTTCCTCGCAGATAGTTGGGCGAGTCACGAGGCGTTTTCGACGAAGAGCAGTGAGACCGAAGTGCGGTCGGCTTGGCCGACATGGCAATAAACAATTACTTAAGGCACTGTTACGCGCGCGGCACACCCACGCATTAGCCGGAGTAGAATGCCGCACCCATCCGTGATCCGCGTGGGTTGGGCTCGGTACCTCCATTAGTATATACATCCCACACCTTTCACGTGATGCGTGTTCATGCCGGCCGCACGTGTACGTATATGCGAGCGATCGTGTTTGCCCGTGCGGGCGTTCACGTGTCTTCGATTATACTAGAGCCCCAGGGTGATGTGCTCCGATGTACCTCCGCCGTTCTGCACTGCTCCCCATCCGCGTTGCTCTTCAGAGAATACTGCAAGAATACACCACGTCGCGTGCGAGTATCATCAAGTACGCGAGGCTTTCTCTCTCTTTCATCAATGAAGGATCGCCAGTAGTACAACTGTCGCGGTCGAATCTAATGCTGTCGACGAATGATTTATCGGATCTGAGTAAAACGCATTTACTACTCTCCGCGACTACGCTATTCAATTATGTCCAATGTGAGTTATTTTTAATTATATCTGCAAATCGTCATTGCTCTTACTCAGCAGGGTAGTATTTACAGAAAATGAACTTCAAAATTCCCTATCTTCTCCAGATTTTCCAGACAAAATTGGGAAATTTTCCCAATTTACAATATAATATATGGGAATATAAAATGAATATAAAATGATCAATATAAAATATGTAAAAATTTTAACATAAAAGGATTGTAAGAAAACTTATAATTATTAAAAATACAAAAGAAGCTTAGTAGCATAATAAAATTTTGGAGGCAAACTCAAATCAACAAAAAATAAATTAGTTTTGGAAAAAAGAATGCAATTATGATGAAAAAAAGAACAATCAAATAAAATTACTGAATAAAATATTATATAAATTTCAATTATTTTTTTTTAATTGTTTAAAGTGCGAGTATGTGCGTGAATGTATTTAATTATAAATGTCGGATATAATATTTAAAAAATTATAAACATTATTTGGAATAGGAACAGTTTAAGAAAATTGTGAGCAAAGTTCAAAATTCCAGTTTCTTTTATATTTTTTCTTTTATATTTTCCCTTTTATACTTTTCCCAGTTTTCTATGACCAATTTTAATTTTCTTGATTTTTTCCGATTTTCCAGGTCTGTGGCAACTCTATATAGATGTCATTATTTTAACTAAAACAATAGAGTTGAACAATAATTAAAAAAAAAAACTTTATTAAATTTGAAATTAAAACTTAATTTAATGTTTACTATAAGTCTGTTTTTTAAAGAAATTCTCTGAATAGACAATAATAAGTCGAAGTAAAACGAATACAATTTGTTCAAAGAGTTTTTCAATATAAAGAACAGACCTTATAAGTCGACGTTATTTACTTTAAAACTAACCATAAAAATGGATTGATTTGCATTTTGACACATATGAAAGTGTATTATTAAAAATAATAAAATATTATTTTTAATTCAAGAGAGTGGATTATCATTGCTCTTTTAATATCTAATAAGGTAAATGCATCGGCTCTTAATAAAAAAAGTAATATAAATTGAAATAGAAATATGAATAAAAATTAATAGAAAATAAAAAAGAATTTAAAACGAAAAAAATGACATAAATGAAGATAGAAATAATTTTTAGGAATATAATATAAAAATAAATTTATTTTTACATTATTTCTAGACTTAAAACATGAAGTAGGCAATTTGTAATTAGCTCTAGTTAACTCATAATACTGCCGTAATTCGTTTTAATTAGCAATTTTTCTTTCCTCTCTTCTGAACAATTTTTTTAACTTGTGTCACTTTTCTGGTAAACCTGCAATATTGTATTTTTTTATTATTATTAATTATTAATTAATTAGTTAGTTATTATCAATTTATTAGTTAATTATACATAATATGTACATAAATGTTAAAATAATTTAATTAAACAGAACAATGTATGTATCATTAATAGCGACATTCAATTTGAAGTTACAAAATTTTGATAAAACAAAAAGTAAATCGACACTTATTAAAAAAATATTTAATCATATCTTATAAAGTAAAAAAAAATTGGGGCAAATCACGAGAAATTTCAAATATTCAAGAGGACGCTCAAATACTTCTGACGTATCTCAAAAAAAAGAAGGTATCAGAAATCAAGATGTCGTTCTGTAATCCAAAGGCATGCAAATTTTATTGCCTCGTATTTATATAGATAGATCTGCTGCTATAAAAGAAAATAATGAAATTGTACTAGAACAGTTTCTTCTATACCATGCTTTTACATCAAATAAATAATTTCTATCGTCGCCTTACATACGCGATCAGAGGTTCAACAAATAATCGATCTTCGTACAATTTACCGTGATACGTCTGATTAAATATTCTACCATTATCCTGATTTTCACGAAAATGTGTGGCTGACACGTATTAAATTTATCAACGATGCATATCGAGACGTGAGATGTCGGCCGAAGTGCTCGCGCGAGCCGATATGACGTGCGTTTGTTTTACGTCAAATCGGTATCATCAAAAGAGCAAATGTCACGCTATTTCCACCGCATAATTCACGCTCACGTATAAAGTTTCGAAAATCGGTTATTATGCCGGCTGAATTACCGAAAGCTCGCTCACATTGTTGAATAGTACGTGCATCACATCGCAACCCCTCGTCCTGTCTAATCCCGGTCGGATTTTATATGGAAATTCTCATACAAAGGCAATTAAATTCATTTTATGCGACTCCAATCTATATGGAATCGTACGCCGGTCGTCGGTGTCGAGCCACCTCTCTGGCGAATGTTATTCACGTATGATAAATTGTTCCGAATTGAAGTAACATCGAGCAGTTAGGACGCTGTAAAATTTCATGGTTTTATGCTTTTTCCAGTAATTTTAATTCACAAAATGAATTCTTCTTCATAGAAAAAAATCTTTTAAACTTTATAAAAAAATTTAATACGCTTATTTATTTTAGAAAATTAAAACTTTAAGATTGCGAAGATTTCGATATTTAATAAAGATTTGACCGAAAGATTTTGCTACAATATCCAAAAATTTAATTAGATTATAGATTTGAAAATAATTTTGTTAGATCATCATTGTATTATAATTAGGGAAACGAAGAAAATTCAAATATGATAAACAATGTTGCAAAAAATGTTTATATTCTAGCAATCAGCATGAATTCTGCGTAATAATTTTAGTTAATAAGATAGTTTAATAAAATTATTTTCTAATATTTTCTATATTTAGCTAAATTTTTAGATATTTAAGTTAGTTCAAACTGGTTCTTTTCGGGTTCAATAGGTTCATCTCAATATTTAAGAGTAATTATATTGAAATTATTATATTTGCACATCAACTTTTATCATATAGAATAGAAGGGAATACGTTTCCCTTAATAGATTTTCTATCGATTTTTTATCCCTTAATAGATTTTCTTCGAGTCGACGCTAATTACGTTATTATTTACGCAACTGAAGATTCCTAAAAATTATTAGCTACAATTAGCTAATTTCAATAAATTTCACTGTATATTGGAAAAAGTATCTTTTCTTATTTAAAAAACTAGGTATGACAGGAATATGTTAGATCGGGCTCAAAGAAAAAAAAAATAAACTTCATTTTAGAAACAAATTTCATATAAAACCTTTGCAAATCTTGTAAACTAGTCGTACAAGCTTCGAGGAATATAATTGTCATCACCGCTCACGATTATAATTAACGCCCTCGCACGTCCGCAAATTTACGTCATGCCGTAAATTTGTCCCGACCGAACGCGTCGCATTTCCTTGCAGAATTACGGTCGGATTCAACGAAATCTTGTCGGCACGATTATCTCGATAGGTTCCGCAAACCAGACGGAAAAGGAAGGAAAGTGCGTCGAGACGTGACCGCCGGAAGGCGCCAAGTCGATACATTTCCGCTCGTCTATGTCGAGCCAGCCACTTCTCGAGCTAGCGACGAGCGAGTGGTTGAGTTTGCCCCTCTCGAAATGGTGGACAATCCTGTGGGCGAGGACCGTCCGTTACACGCTTACATGCTCACGGAAGATATACACGCGCCATTGGCCATCCTTCGAGTTACCGTCATATTAGAATCAATATTTGGGCCCGTGTACATCACGAGAGTGTGCACCATTGAACCGCGACATCCTAAACCCATCGCGTAATCTCGTGGCCGCAGATAGCCTTAACATAAACTACGAAGAATGACAATTATTCCTTGTTGATAAGACAGCAGTTTACAAATTTTCACTAATTTTTACCGTAAAAAAAAGGAACAATTTTTAAAATTATTTTTAGATGTTGAATTTGAATCTGCCGCTAGAAAAACTTCGTCATCAGGTAAATTTATAAAATATATAATAACATGTCTATTTTAAGATGTGGCATGTTCCTTTTAAGATACAGCATTTCTTTTGAAATACGTAATTTGGATGTGAAAAGTAAGAAGAGCAAACGTTTCCAGCAGGATTTGATAATAATTGAAAAACGTTATCAGGAATATTAGGAAAATAT
>NW_017259234.1:520963-523032 GCF_001594045.1 Atta colombica | reverse complement strand
TATATATATATATATATAAGCAAATGTTGTTGGATTGAAAATATAAAAAAAACAAAAATTAAACACTTCTGATTTATGTTCTAATTTCAATAAATTTCACTGTATATTGGAAAAGGTATCTTTTCTTATTTAAAAAACTAGGTATGACAGGAATATGTTAGATCGGGCTCAAAGAAAAAAAAAATAAACTTCATTTTAGAAACAAACTTCATATAAAACCTTGCAAATCTTGTAAACTAGTCGTAATCGAAAATAATTATAAGAATTATGAATTGAATAGTGAATAAAACGCAAATGATAGAAATTAGATGCATATTCGTGAACTTTTCCGGTATTACTTCGCCATTCGCGAAAGGTCGAGAAGCAATTCGATAGACCAGCAAAGTTCTCGGATGACGACTGTCGCTAGGGATTACGCGGAAAAAGAAACTAAATATACGCGGTTACGGATCTACATTCCGCCGGAGAATCATTGTGGAGATAACGGCGTTAAAATACGGGACCCAAATATCAGCTCGTTCTGTGTGAAATATACACCTGCCCCTCTCGGCATATTAATGAGAGGCACTCCGTCGTGAGTCACGTAAGTGCGCACAAGTTACCAAGTGCCAACGAGCCGAGTGCCCGCTACAGATCGCGAGCAATATGCATAATGTACCGTCGTGACGTGCGAATGTATCTACATTTCATTTCGCGCGTCCAATCGAGATGTCCCTACACTATAATTTAACCTGCTAACTTTTGCGACAAAGCGCATAAATTCTGGCAAACTGCGCAAGCGGATGATCAGCTACCCTCGTTATCGTTGAAATGTTAAATTTCTGGAGTGAAAATATGTTGTTTAGAAATACTAAAAAACGTACTAAGACGATATTAAAGCGTTCGCTATTAAAAATAGCTATTAAAAATTAATTTTTAAAAAGCACAGACATACCGTTTTTGTGAATATTTCAGAAATTCACGTATTCTGAATTAATCTAAAATGATAGTAGATGAAGGATTTTAATCAAATGGCACGATCGTTCTTCTAAAATTACCGTTAGGATCATTTAATCGTTAATTTAGCTTTCGTGTGTACAGCAACGGCATAAAATAACACAAAATTTTTCAGAAAATAAATTTGAATGTTTTAAATCATTCTAATTTTTTGTAATATGAACTTTTCATCTGCAATCACATTTTTGCTCGCTCCGTTTGCAATCTGAGTCTTTTAACTCGAATGTTACAACTTTTATTTCATAAAAATTGAAATTTTAACAAAAGTGAAGAAAAATAAAAAAAAATTTGTTTTAAAATGTTGAGCTTTTTTTTAACAATAAGGGAAGCAAATTCCGTCTTCTTTTACTTCGAAGAAATTTGCAATAAAATTTTGCTTATCTTAAAAAAGATCTAAAAAGATTACAGACGGGAGAGTAAAATAAAATTTTAGTATAATAACTTATTAGTAGAAAAATGAAAGTAAGTATGTTTTTTCTTTTCTTGTTTCATTCTTTTTTCGTTTTTGTTTTCAATATTAGCTCTGAACTACATCAGAGAATCCTTTGGTTCTAAAAAAAGTTTTAATCAGGATTTCTGTACGGTATGGGATTTTCAATTGTAGCTAAATTCACTTTGAATTTTCCCTTAATAGTCGAACAATGCGACGGTATTTTATTTGCATTGAATGTTCAAACAGGAAAATCCGGAACTTGAAAAATCCGGCTGGGGTCATTTAGTGAAAGATATAAACTTTGTGAAAGATACAAACAAAAAAAGCTTTAGATTCAAAATATCTACAAATGTTAGGATGACTTTTCATGGGCGTAATTGAAGGTTAATAAAAATTAATAATTTTTTTAAATAAGTAATATTCAAAAATAGACTATTAGAAGTCAGCGCGGCAAATGGTGCGCAATATTAAAAATAAAATTCAATGAATAACACACGTGAACACTCCACATTATTTTATTGTTACACAGTTTCTCTTAATTCTATATATTAATTTATATTATTTATACACATGTTTTGATTTTCGTCTATTGACTCAACTACATTATTTATAAAATACAAATTAAATATGTGTGTAAATA
>NW_017259234.1:519764-520863 GCF_001594045.1 Atta colombica | reverse complement strand
TATATATATATATTATTACTTAAAACGCAGTGTATATTAATATATACAAATTTTATTCATAACATTCCAACAAACATTCCAATTCTTTGAGTTAAATACGTTTTGTATTATCTCTGACTTTCACGTAAATATATTAAAATCAATCTATTTCGGTGATTTATTTTAATGTAAACAATCATATTAACACATGTCTTTAGTAAATAATAAATTAAATTTGAGACAAATTTAATACATTTTCTTGAGTTAAATTGTTTAATTTCTATCGTTTTAATTAAATTAATGACATAATAGGAACAATAGCGACCTATATGATTTTAAAAAACTAAAATTAATTATAATTTAACATTATGAATTTAACAGTGCACTTTATTATTTATACTTATTTGGTTTATGTGCCTTTGTGATTTTGAAGTAAGCTCAATCTGATATTACACAGACTGAGTTATTACACCTTGATAAATTTCAGCTCACTCTTTTGCTCTCTTACTTTTTTATTCTTTTACTCTTTTACTGCTTTATTTATCCATTAAATAAATTATCACATAGTTTATCTGAGGATGAAACAATCGGCTCACAGTCTCTTTCAATCCAGTTATAACTGCTTGACCAACGATGCTTGACGTTCACACCAAGTTTTAAGTGCTGTATGTCAAAATTGGGATCGTGAAGGAGCACTCTTGACTATTGCTTGTTGTGGAATTGTAAACAGACCATGCTTAAAGTCACAATTTGTTACACTGAAGATGATTCGGAATGAGCCGAAACATATGGGCTTAAGCTTTGAAATATATTATATTTTAAACAAACAATAATAGAAACAAATTCCCAGAAATTGCAAGTGCAAATAAATAAACTAAGACAAAGGGTAATGAGAATCGGCGCTATTACATAATCCGATATTACAAACACATATATATACATATAGACGTTTCGGCTAATATTTTAGCCATCTTCAATATCATGTTACAAAAAGACGATACAAATTAGCGTATATTAATCGTGAGGAGATCGTCTTTTTGTAACACGATATTAAAGATGGCTAAAATATTAACCTCTCTCTCTCTCTCTCTCTCTCTATATATATATATATATATATATA
>NW_017259234.1:517224-519526 GCF_001594045.1 Atta colombica | reverse complement strand
TGTGTGTGTGTGTGTGTGTGTGTGTGTGTATATTTTCTATATAGGATTAAATACATATAAAATATTAAACAATACTATTAGACCCCATTTAATCAATTACATCACCTATTTAAATTTAACTTTTTTTCCACCGTATAATTGTTTTAAAGCGCCATCCTTCAGCTTTAAAACGAAGTATAATAGTTGACAGTGCTGTCGATATAATCTCAAAACACGCAGTAGTAAAAGCGATGTCATACGAAAAAAAAAGCAACATTTAAAGTATTTATTTTACCTAAAGAAAACTACGGGCGAGGCTAAGAAAATGAGAACAATAAGAATCTTATTGGATCATACACATAAAAACACAATCAATAGGAAATAGAAAATGATTTGCTCGGCTTTAAGTGAAAATGCTTAGATGAAATGTCTTATAATACGTGTAAAAAGTGATTTCAAAAATTTCCTGATGGCAATTTCAATCTCCAAGAATGCCCTGGACAATTCCAAAAAAATTGAAAACGAAGAATTAGAACAAATTTTTGCTAATACTATATTATATATTATTTAGTAATATTAAATATATATATATATATTATTTATTTTATTTTCTTTATTTATCCTTTTTACGTGCTCTTTTTATTTTCTTTATTATTTGCAGCATTTTCAATTTAATCTCGCTATAGCAATCATCATAAAAGTTATCGTACGTATACATATTAAATGCATCTTCTTTCCATAAAATTTGCCCAGCATAAATTCTCTGCAATGTCTATCGAAATGATCGGTTTATTCGGAGTCCGTTCTACATCGCTATACGTGTTCTCGTCCTTACTCAAACACCCGACACCAGCAATGCGTAATACGTCTGACGAATAATATCGGCGTGAGTATTTTGAGACGCTTATTCCGCAGTGATTTCACGGACGATCGCATTGGCATCAGTATCGATAATAGGAGTCCTTGTAGTCCGTCTCTACCCTCTCAGTCTCATGTCTCGCGCGCCTCTTCCTCGTCGTATCCCGCGAGGGAGTGCCAGGAAACGCCGCTATTAGCCGCCCGTAACTCTAGCCTCGTCCGTCCAAGGATAATTACGCGAGTTAATGGCTCCTTTTTCTCCATGCTTCGACTCGTGCATAGGGAATACGTCGCCAGCCGACGGCAGTTTCACATGTGTGCCGCTATTGTTTCCTTTGTTAGCTACGCGAGAGGTATCTATCGCGATTGATCTCGAAGAAACGTGCTAGAACCTCATCGACGTTCTATTTTTACTCTTCTACTATTTACTCTTCGTTCTATTGTTACTCTTTCGAATTATAAAACTCAACACAAATCTACTCTAAGGGATCTGCGCGTAATCAAAGAAATGGAGAACAGAATACAGAATTTCAATCTATCAGAAACTATAATATGTATTCTACAGTATATGGTTTCTAATAGATTGAAATTCTCATTCCCTATTCCCTATTTTTTTTACTGTTCAGCCCCTAAGGGAATTATGCAGTTTGATTACTATATCTATTTCGAGCAACAGATTCCCGAGTAAAGTCTTTTGTGTGACGTTAAACCTCTTAAGAAGGTCATCAATGATCGCGATAAATTGGCAATTATGTGTCACACTTATCGAATGCATCTATTAATGAACAAAGCTACTAATGAGACACGAGAATTAATATTACGTCATTTAGCAAATGGCAGACCGCTTATATATCTGTGTATTTGATGACGTCTACGGTGCAGGTAATCCTGCGAGCTTTGCCGATCGCCTGTTTACGTAATAGCATCATTACGTAAAATGGATTACAGATACGATTATACAAACGTATATCCCCTTTGATAGATTAATTAAATGCATAATTATTAGATTCCATTTGCAATGGGAATTAAAAAGTTGAAAATACTGAGAATTCAAAAGGGTAGTAACGATTCAGTAATCTATGGCAAGCAGCTTTACTTTTTCATAATATTAAAAGAAATTTTGTCCAATGTAAAATTCTTAAAAAATAATTATCTAAAAAAATTACACTTGTTATTAACGAATTAAAATTATGTCATTACATACACGGAAATAATATGATTTTGCTAAAATATCTAAAAACTTAACTAGATTCAGACATGAAAATAATTTTATTGATCATCAAAATAATTTTGTAGAACGTTTAAGCATTAATGATACAACCATTCTTTCCATACATAATAATAAATCCATGAATTAAAATTAAGTACAAATTCAAATGATAAGAAATTTTTGAAATTAATGATTGATGTTATTAATAAACATTGAACAATGATTTAGATAATGACTTTTATTATATGAAAAAAC
>NW_017259234.1:502774-517124 GCF_001594045.1 Atta colombica | reverse complement strand
GTATATATATATATATATATATATATATATCGTTTATTTGTGCTACAACATAATTAAAAAAATAAAGTTCTCTAAGATGAATTTCAATGCTTTGAGTTATTAAAATTTAATATTAATTTTTATGTGTACTAATGCAACATTAATTGATTGTAGAGGAATAAAAATATGTTCTTTCTTTTTTCTTTTTTCCATATTTTTTTGCAAGCAACTAAAAAATAACAAAAGAACTCCTATATAGGAACAATATTATATAATCGCTAGTATTGAGGCCTGCCATAGGTCAGGTACTAATGCAGTACTGACAAATTACTGACCCAGTACCAACTGATTGGATTTGGGCTCAGTACTAACAGATGGTATTAGCCCAGTCATTTTTCATTCACTCTGTGAATTAGTTTTTAAATGATCGAAACATAACTGACAGCGATTTCGTAACGATAAATAAAGATTTTATTCTTTATTTCAATGTATCAATTTTTTTATCGTCATTGTTCACAATAATTTTTGGTTTCTATAAATAAAACAATCTCTAAATTTGCGAAAAAATGAAAGTTGTTAAAACTCTCCTCTAAGTTATTATGTCGCTGTGTAATAATATAAAAAATTTTATACTTATAGAACAAAATACTTTCTTTAATTAAAGAAATAAATAAAGCGATGCAATTGTAATGAACATTTTAAGATGCTATCTTATGAAAATCAGATCGCGTGAAAGAACTAATAAACAAAATGCTATACAGTTAGCATAACAAGGAAACCAATACGAAATTTTGGGATAAGGGAAGTTAGGTAACGCAGTTTAGATTAGTTACCGAATCTGATACGTCCATTGGCCGCAATTGTGTAAATACATAAAGGGTCCGAGAGATGCGCAAGAGAGAAATATTATCTCGAAGCCTGGGCAACCCTCTTTGGATTACGATTCTCGATGGTCTCGTTAGCAAAGATCTTCGGATTATGGAAGGTTCTGATTGGAATGCCGCGGCTACATGAGATCTCACCGTGTAACCGCCCGCCCAAAACCGGTCATCGTATTACCATATAGATTTGCGTCGATCCTTATACGCGCAATTCTCCGAATCTACGAATTCGAGTAATTGCAATAACGCGTCCCAATCTACGTTAATCCGCCGTCAAAAAGAGTCCGTAGTTTTAATGACAAAATTTCGTGAACTGTAAAAAGGGAGAGCGTTCTTCAAAACATTTAAATCAAACACATAATGCGCGTAGGAATTGTGAACATTGTTTGTTGTCGAGTCAATGCCAATATTGATAAATTTAAACAGCTTTCTAAAATTTAATGTTAATTACAATTTGTGTCTACACCCGAAACGCAAATATTCCGAAAGCGAACAAAACAATTTCGAAACGGCTGTACGGCCATTAAAACCACTTTAGTGTAATGGCAAATAATTCAAAATTAATATGCTTACTTTGCATATTTCTGAAAGGATGAAAGTCACGTTTAGCTTTGTAATCGAAATTATTGTTTTCTATGTAGATATCAAAGAGATACGAATTGTTTGTTTACTTATTAAAATTTATTTAAATTTATGCAACTAAATCTGTATAAAATTGAATTTTAATTTATTTAAATTTAGTTAATTAAATTAATGTTAATAACCCGAAGAGATACAATTACGATGTAATTCCATATCTATATGTAAATTTGTATTCATATGAGAACACCAATTAATTTAATACAAATATGAGAAATCTTAGTTTTCATTTGGAATCAGTAATTCTACTGATACGCTTCAGACAAAATACATTTTAACTTCACTGCAATTATCAATATAATAATAATGAACTCGAGTAACAAAATAATTTTTTTTGTTTGATGAGAACTTAGTTTTCAACACTCAAATCATTTATTGTAAATGAATTGCCGAAAGTAAAACATTTTAGTTTAATTGATAACTGTATTGTCCCGAAGTATTCCGCCCCGTACCATCTGATAGAACATTATTTAACTCACTTTAATTAGTTTCAATCTCGTCTCGCGCTCTTAAATCGTCTTTACAAATTCAACTTAATCCATGTATGGCGCATGTCGTAGATTGTGAATTTAGAGGACGAGGAAGAGAGAGAGAGAGAGAGAGAGAGAGAGAGAGAGAGAGAAATATTAAGTTAGAAGTGGTTGACTTTTGTTCCGCCCTGACAACATACATGTTCTCGTCGTCTGAAGCATAATCCTTGGACATAACCGGGGAAATCACTTGGAAAATCCTCAATGAATTCGCAATGAACTCGAGGTTGGCCCTGCACGTTCATACATTACGACACCCTAGAATTGTCAACCCTCTCTCACCCCTTCGCACTCTTCCAGCCTAGCCACGTTTTCGTCGCCTTTTCATTCTCCAGCATTCTATAGTTGGCGCGTTACACTTTGCATTATCCTACCCGTTCTTTCTCTGATTCTCGTTAGTAACTCTCTTTGTTAATAACTTGAGTGATCAATGGTCGTTATAACGACAGAAGCAATTCTCACTCCTGCACAAACATCTAATCATCTATTTAAATCATTCTCTCTTTGTGAATATCTTGAAATTAGTATATTATGAATCATTCAAATATTTCTCTCATAAAGTAATATTCAGGAACTTGATTAGATTAATACACACTCATAGGAATTAGAAAACGTCTATTTTTACGAACTTTTTTGTGAAAACTTTACTCAAATAAAACACTTTGATCAATTTCTTATACAGAATGTAACTGGAATAACGCCCACTAATCATACAGTGCTATTCCTAATAAAAAACTGAGACGAAAAGTCCTCTACCATTTTGCAATTTTCGTAAAATTTTTTTTAGTTACAATGAGCAATATGTATAAAATTATATGTATAAGACAGCTTTAAGATATCTTTAAGAGTTCTTTAAGAAAAATCTTTAAAATATTTCACAAATAACATGAAAAGATATCTTAAAATTGTCTTATATATCGATTTTATCCGTTTATCCGGCAATATTTGGAAATTAATATCTCGTTAACTGTTGGGAAAATTGCAAAATGATAGAGAATTTTTCAACTTAGTTTTTTATTAGGAATAGCACTTTGAGTGAGCATTATTTCAGTTACATCCTGTATATGTATTTATTATTAGTAAGTGTTACATAAAATTTTTATCTTATAACTGTTAATGTCAAGATTGTTTACAGTAATAATAATAACAGTTTACCATCTATAGCTTTCATACAACTCATCTAAAACAAAAAAAAATCCAACAAATTCTTGAAATATATTGATAAATTTAGTTTTTATCGTTTTTTAGGATTTTTTTTAGAATACAGTTTTCTTTTTATAATAAAAAATAAACAATTCTTTGATGAAAAGTTACACTTTTTAAATTCAGAGATCCGTCATTTTGTCAAAACTGGCAATATCTAAAAATCGTCTATGACAAAGATTAAATTTAATATGTTTCATGAATTTGCTGGGGTTTTGTTTTTTAGGTAAGCCGGATGAAAGTGATAGTTACCATAAACCACTATTACTACAAACAAGCTTTATACTTTATACCAATTATTTATGTTGGTGTTATTTTTTAATATTTTTAATTAAAAATTTTTGTAATCTACGTGTAAGATATTGATCAAAATCCTATTTGAGTATAGTTAACAATTTTCGCCTAAAAAATTGCAGAACACACACACACCACACACACACACACACACACACACACACACACACACACACACAAAATCATTTCTAGATACATCAAATTGATAAAATATTTTGGCTAATATATTTCTTATTTGTTCATTTGTTCATCATCGATATTTTGTTGTATTAAACACAATTCCATTGCTTCCTATTTTGGATATAACATCTATCAAAATCGAATTATTCAGATATTATGTTGTAATTTCGATGAATTAGATACATGAGTTATTCTTATCTTTTTGATTTTTTTTCACCTTTGAATGGATATATAAATTTTATCTGACTATACATTTCTATCCAAAATGACGTTTGCGAAGAACCCCAAACAATATGCATAATAAAGGAAGTCATAAAAACCTCGTTTAAGACATATCTAAAAGGTATCTAAAAGACATCATAAAAACATTTTCTAGACATTGTCTGGAGTAATTATGTTTTCTTTATTTACATTGATTAATTTTATATCAATTTTTTATGTCCAACTTCTAATGTGACTTTTTATTAATTTTATACTCAATTCCTTTAAATGTTTTATTTTTCGCATTTTTACTTATTATATTAAGTTTATTATTTGTTTAAATGAGAATGATTATAAGTAAAATCAAAACATATATTACATAATATTCGCTTTCCTTTTAATAAATTCATTTTTAAGCTTCTTCTTATTATATTATAATAAACTAATTTTGAATTAATAATCCAATATTACTCGTTATTTTGATCTTTTTATTAATTTATATTGCTTAGCATTGCGAGTTTGAAAATTCGATATATTATTTTTTGATATCTTAAATTTTTTATATATAACGAAGAAAGTTAAAAATTACTTTAGCTACAAGGAATGATTTCACATCTTAAAATCATTTTCTGCATTAACTGATATTTTCTAAATCTATTTACATAACTTGGATTTACACAAAGTTTCATTAAAATCAGAATTTGACACTTTGCAAGAGACACACTTTTTCTTTTAGTTATCGTAGAGATAAATATCAAAGCGTCTTTTTAAGAGATTGTATTCATTTATAGCGCGTATACGTCTGAGTATTGCCGAGTGTATTAAAGCTGGAAGACGAGTCAGTAGAGCGAACACGATTTGTCAAAGGTGATCCTGTTTACCGTGGAAAAATATTTAAAAGTAGATATTCGAAAAAGAATATTTGCGGAGCGTCACTACTTCACCGAGACGCCGACGAATGTCGCGCACATGATGAACAAGTGATTGCACAAATCTCACGAAAGTATGTGCCAATATGTATCTCATCGTTTGAAAATGATGGAACATTTTATATCTATATAGAATATTTTATATCAAAGTTATATCATTTATTAAAAATTTATTATTTACAATTTTAGCAAAAAAGTACGAAATCGTTTATCACATCTCTGTTAAATCCTTACCTTTTCTTGGGAAAAATCTTTTGTTGCCTGTATTTATTATCTATATAGATACTACAAGGTATACATACAGATAGAATTTGTTGAAATATCTAAAAATGAAAGAGTTATATTATAGATTTGAACATATTTCTGTTGATCCATCAAAATAATATAGAAATCTCAAGCATATTGATCAATACTACAAAAAGTTTTGACATTTTAGCAATTACAATAAAAAAAAAGATATGTTTAAGATATTAAAATGTTTTATTCTTGTGTCCATAAATAAAACACTATGTGTTTGGTTTAAAATTTAAGTATCTTTTGTTATTAAACGCTTGTTTCGTGTAGACGTTTTAAACATTTTAAACGCTGCACTTTTTACAGTTTAAGCGTTTTACATAATTACTTTGACAGTCCAACAAAATTAAAATCTGTATGTAATTTTTATATATAAATTTTTAAACACTTCAAGAAAATACATTGAAAATCCATTTAATTGAATCAATTAACTTCTTTGTTTGGATATAAGCAAACAAATTTTTGGTTGATGTAATAAAATAATTTAGTTGAAGTAAAACATATTTATTATATTATTGAATTATTGTATTTTAATATTTGATATTGAATTATTGTTATTTTGCTTTTTTCTGATAAACATTGACATCTGATAAACTTGTTTGTCAGAAACAAATAAAATATTACAAAACCCAAATGTTTTGCTTTAATTAACAATAAGTTATTTTATTGCCTCAACCAAGGATATGTTTGTCTATATTCAAACAAGAAATTAATTAATTTCAACAAAATAGGTTTCTCAGTGCATCCTTTCCATTGTGGAGAAAAAATTGAAGTCTAAATTAAGTATATATATTTTACAATTATTACAATTATTATAATTAAAGAACCTTTTATTAAATGTATGTATAGGGTAGAGCGGAGCTGTTGCGTTATTTTCAATCTTAAAGTAAATATAAAATTTACGGCAACAAACAATATCTTTGTATCTAATAACTAAATCTTTTACAATCATGATTGCTTTTTTTGAGAGTTCAAGTATGACTTTCAAATGTTCCGTATACTGCTCAGAAACATAAACAATATCATGAGAAATGAACAAAATACCCTATTCTACTCTATGTTGTTTCACATTTTTTCTCCATCTCATGAGTACTTCGCACGTATTACACAACACTCTATATAATACGTGCCGTTGACTACATGCCCAACAAAAGTTTTCTTTGGTAGCTCACGTAATTTCTGCTTCTCTCTCTTCCCACGTCTTTTTCTTCGTCTTATATCTTCTCGTTACCATATCCGCACACTTTCCGTTCTTCCATTCATCCCTTCCCGCGCGCTCCCCCCTTCTTCCCCCCCCCCCCCCCTCCCGGTCACCCCTCCAAACGACGTCGTTAATCACTACCTATTTTAATACGATCGAGCGGCGCGTCACGCCTACGATCGAAGGCATTACTATTAATGCTTGATCACGGGCACCGGCTGAAATCATTTTTCTAAAGCGCCGAATGCACGATCAGTTATAAGGGCGCCTGTCTGGCCTGCGCGCGATCGTTAGTCTAAATCGAGATTTACATTGATCGAGGATAGGAAGCCATTGTGTGTGCCTGATAGTAATTGATATACCCGGCTTTCGCATGCTAATCAAGTTACCTCGCATTCGGCGATTGATAAGACAATATGATTACGCCACTTCGTCACAATAAAACCCAATGGAACGGATTATTTTTAATTTTTCAATTTTTTATTAGCTTTTTTCAATCCAAATATCTATTTTCGAAAAAATTTAAACTTTGCCTCAATTTCCTCTATATAGAGATACTTTTCACAAAATTTTCGGATTGATAAACGCATTAAATGTAACAATAATAGCAGAACCACTGTCCAAAACAGAAAAAGCTTGAAAGGATTAAAAATACACGTTATAATATAACGATATCATTCACTTTTTTTCCATCTTTTTTTAGGGAAGGCGAGGCCATTTTTTTATATTTACGAGTTTGCGTGATACCAAACTTTATCGCGCAAGAGGAGTGTCCGCGTACTAAACGCTTGTAAATTATACGCCCATACATAATTTGCATCCGCAGATGCAAGATACTCGACGAATCGATAGATGCGAGATCGGCGTTCGGCCATTCTTGTGGCGAAAAAACACGCGCGTGTAATTATGTAAAAAAACAAGATGTAACGTTCCTGTACTCTTGTAAGATTTGGGGCCAATCAGAAATTGGCCTCAAATTAGGGTACAAAAAAACTCAGTTTACCAAAATCCAGATGCAAGCCAAATTTCATTGTTTTGTATAATATTATAATATACCTTCGCATTTTTAAATAAAAATTCAATAAAATTAAATAAAAATTCAATAACATATTTATCACTTGATTATCAAATTTATTAAACTCATAATACATAAGTTGTATAATATATATAGTATAACTGAATAATTTTATATCAGTTTACGAAAAAACATAAATAAGATTACTTAATAATTGTAATATTGTAAGATAGACTATGATTCATATGACAGAATATAATTAGGAATTTATATTAATGAAACTCACTCTGTGAGTTGAAACGTTTCAGATAGCAAGCTGTTATTTTGACGTCGATAGTTAGTCATTTTAAATTATTGACATCACGTGGCTTATTTAAGTACTAATGACATTATTTATTTATAACGTCTTTACAATGTCATACTTAATGATGTCGACTAAATGGCCAATTGTCAATGTACTAGTAATATTATTAATGATCAATTAATAACGTCATACATTTATTCCATTAATAACACGAAAATAATGATGTATTTTTGATGTCAATTTATGATGTTATGTGAGTGATAAGAAATATAAAAATTCACGTCATTTTTACGATATTTAGACGTCAAGGAGCTTAATATGGTTCTTAAAATGAAGTGGTAATTACAAAAATAATGGAATTTACTTCATTAGAATATTTATAACTTCAATACCTAGCAAGTTTGATCATTTTTGTAATTTCCACTTTGTCTCAGGAACCGTATAAATTCGCCATAAGACTAATTAATTAATGACGTCAAATGGACGACACCTTGCTATGTCAAATCAGAAACTGGCCACAAATCTTAAAAACACATTGAAAAAAGTCTGGTTGTATTATTTGTAATTCTAAATTTCTTGAAAATGAAAAAAATTAAAATTTTTTGTTCACTTTAAAGAAATATTGTATTCAGAGAAAAATAATTTTGTTATGAACGTAAAGGAATCACAAAATTTTATTTGTTTGCTGTTTATAACAAACAAATTTATATATTTGTCAAATATTTTGCATTTGTTATCAATAATTTTGTAACAAATATAAGAAAGAATAAAGATTTGTTAATCTGTAAATAATTTACGATCCCTATCTTTGCAAATGGAATTTGCCATTATGGCATAGGATTAACACTTATAACTAATTTTTTCTCTTCATATTTAGACTTATATTAACACTATTCAGTGTTTATATAATTTAAATAAATATTCTCATTACGTTGGTATTATTATTATTAATGTTATTATTAACATAGACTTGTGTGTAGACTTAACATCAGGAATCCACACCATATTGATGCTTTATCAATACGGTAAGAATTACGACATATATATATATATATATTAAATCTACATCGATATTTTTTATCTATCTATTATAAATCTAATTGGGATAAGCAGAATTTTGATTTATATAATCATCTTCTGATTCTATCAATAAAAATTCTTCTGATTCATTTTCCATCAGAAATTTTTTTCAGTGCAATATAAAACCATTAAAGCCGCTAATCAGAAACTGGTCAGAAATCAATTTAGCCATTATGCACAAAGTTACATTTTATCATTTTTACAGCATGCGCGTAATTCGGGCAAACATTCCGACCGTCATTACCTTACTTGTCGATCATTTTTTTCAAGGAGTGGCGGCCCTGACTGGCTGTCGACGAAATGGGCGGCTATTTCGGTTAAAAACGTTTTACGGTGTACGCGTATGTTGATTTATGCCGGTGCCTCGAAGAAGCGGAAGAAGGGCGACGCGCAAATTGAACGAGCGTTTAGCGACGCTCCGCCGAGCATGGCCGTCTCAGCAGGGTCATGTCAATATTTAAATTAATCCTCGGCTCGCGCGCAACTCAGCTCCTCCGCGAAATTATCATTTCCCGCGTCTTTTTCCTTTTCCTATACCTGAACGATCTTCTTTTTTCCCTTCTCTTTTTCCCCGTGTTCCACCCCGATCCGTCGCCGTCGAGAGATCGCCTTCCACATTTCCCATTTTCCTCACGACAGCGTCCCTCCCGCGCGGCTACCGAATTCGCCACGGTAGCGCGTGATTAACTTCCTCCCCCTTGCGATCTCTTTTTCGTACGAACAAAGAATAAAAAATTTTCTTGGATATCGATACGCTACGTGGAAACGCAAGAACGTATGAATGCGCGACAGAGCAACTCCAGTTTCCGACGTCTATCGTCCAAGTACGATAGCTAAGACGAGAGAGATCAAAAGGAAAACTTTATCTCCTTCTGTATTTCATATTTGCGCGTTGCTTTTATCGTATATATTGTCGTGTCGGTAGCAAATTATGTGCCATCTACGAGAAATTATTTCTGCGATATCAGCCGATTCACGCGCCAACTTTTGTTTCGCTAATAAATTAATTCAACATTCCGAAAGTACTTTAGATACAATTATATTTTAATGAATATATTGATTAGAATATAATTTTGTATTTCCTACATTTTGGGTACATATGTTTTATAATCAAATGGAGAAAAATGATGCTACGAAGATGGATTGCAAAATTTAATTGTCAAAATTTGTTTGCTGTATATTGATCAATATTTTCTTGCATTTCTTGCAGATAATTTTTGTAGCGAGTACAAAAAATAATAAATATTTGTTACACCTGCAAATAATTGTAATCTCTATATTTACAAATGGAATTTGCCGTTGATATAGGATTAGCGTTCACAACAGTTTTTCTCCCCGTGTAGGAAACTCGTTTGAATATATTGATCTTTTATTTTTAGAGTTGTCACATGAACATTTTCAAAACTTACATGTCAAAAACTCCGGGCATTTCGCTTGCCGGACGTGTACAAAAATGCGTGTTGGTTAGTAAAATTGATGAGAACAGTCAACGAATAATTATTTTATCTAATTATTCATAATCTTTAAATTTCTTGAAGCGAAAAAATACTATCAATATTGAAAAAGAGTGAAAATATTTATATTTCTTGAATAGGAGTAGAAGATTTTCATTGCTTTTTTTTCTTTTTTTAGAATAAGATTTCACTCTAAGGCTCGGTTGCAGCAACTTTGATTTTAAGCGAGGCTTAACTCTCTCTATATCTTCCTTTCTTTTCGCTTTAAAGAGAGAAACTGAGAGTTTTAAGCATCGCTAAAAGTTAAAGTACGTTGATGCAATCGGACCTAAGAAATTTAGAGAATAAGGAATACTAATTTAACAAAAGAGATTGACCCATAATCAATTATTTTTCTCACATTTGATTGTAATTGGGTAATTTTTTATTAATGGCTTAAATTATATTAAGCTTTAATTATACTTTGTATCATAAATCGAGAATAATACAGGATAATGTGAAAAGAATGGAAAGCAAAATACTTAGAAGATTTAGATACTTTGAAATCCTGGACATTAATATCAAAGCCATATTAAGGCATAGGCTGAGAGAACCAGAGAGGACAAAAATTTTTAGAGGCGGTAAATTTTTAGGGATGGCAAATTTTAGAAAGAATTTTTTTAGTTATGCATTGAAAAATATTTAAAAAATTAAAGAAACGTTTTGCATCGATTTTAATTCGGTAAAAGGATTTTTAATTTCGTACAATAAATTCGGAGATTTTTTTAATAATTTGGTCACTCCAACATTCCCTTAAGATCATTCGAAGCGTCATCTATTTCGTCACGTTACGTAATTCTAACACGCGCCATCTTTACAAATGTTAGTGCGTTATCAGCGGCAACAATGTTATTCAGTTGTTGATTGATTTGCATTTGTTAATATATTTTCACAGTAAACCTGAAATTACTATAAATTCAAATTACGACGATATTATCAATTAATTTTCTACTATTAAAATGTAGGAAATTAGCATTTAAATATAATATTTAATGAATCTTTCAATTTTCGCATTTTTGTCATGTTTTTGTGTTGTAAGTACTTTAGCCGAAACAAATGATTTTTTTAAAACAAAATCTTGAGAAAATGAATTAATTAATGTGAACAAATTTTCTGAACAAATTTTTATCGATGAAAATTTTTATATTTTATAAAAGAACGCTCGAAATATTTCAGCTCAAGAACGCAAATCGGGTTAACGCTGCATTGCTTAATATATTATCTTGAATTCCTTCGGAAAATCCCCCCGGATATCCCCGGTCCTAAAAAAAGAACGTCTGGGGAAAAGACAACGGACGACAATCCTATCTTACTTTAAAAATGACACAACTAAACAAATTAGATTCCGCAGAGAAAACTATTTTTTAATTTAACAAAAAATTATTGAATAACATCCGTAAAAAGAATATATTCTTGACATCAAATATTTTGACTGTATTAAGAATGTATTCTTTTTACTAATATTATTTAAAATTAATCAATAATTTTTTGTCATTTTCATTTCATGCATAATCCTTAAAAAAACCAATATTTAAGACGATTTTAAAGCTATTTTTTTAAATAGTGATTTATAAGTAAAACAATTTCGACAATTTTTTTTAGAATAGAGAATGAAATGTTGAAATAGAGAGAATATATAAAATTATCTGAAGTTCTCCATTACGATTTAATACATTTACTGTTTAGTTAAATGTAAGAGTGTCTTACATTTTTTTTTATTTGTTTTTCATTGACTCAAAAATTACATTTTGTATCATTTTTTAATTAAAAGAAGATATTTGAAATAAAATTATCCAAAAATTGCATTTAATACATGTAAATTTCATCTACATTCCTCTTTATGTCGTAAGAACAGTTTGATGTAATACAGTTGCATATTTGCATTTCAAGATGTTTGCAAATGTACCGATTTAATGCACGAAGTCAGCTAACTTTTCCCCGAGGAAGAATTTGTCAACGGAACTGGACCGAAAGAAAATGCGGTAGTTCCGGAAGATACGAAAGTTTTACGATAAATTTTTGAGAATGCCGGATATATAGCGCGCTGAGAGGTAATGCATTAAGTTCGATTACAGAGCTTGCGTTGAGGAAGTTTCCGCAGCGATTTTCACTTAATAAGTCAGCTTTGAAACTGGATTAAACACGAGTTAAGGACGGATTATAAAGTTAGAATTAGATTCGATCTGCCTTATTACTGAAGGATATCGCGGTCTTTTGCATTTCGCGCGAAAAGAGATGAATGTTGTATAAATGTACAAAATCGCATGTGCTAAATAAATGTAATATATATATGTACAAAATTACAGATAACATATTAAATATAATATACAGAATATATTGAATCTTCAATAAGAAATTAAAAACTAATAAGTTTTATTATATATTAAATCTTCTTCTCATAAATTGTAATATTTATGATGGATTTATACGGTTAAATATCAAGAGGACGATGAATGATAATTCAATCCCTTGAATTAAATAACATTTTGTTATTTTTATCTTCCAATACACGTCAAAATATAAATCAATTTATTTTTGTAGTTAGTTTCAAAACAACGTCCATATTAATGTATGTACTTATTGTTAGTTAGCGAAATGTAAATATAAATGTAAATAATAATAAAACTGAATTTGAATCAAATTTAATATATCGAATTAAATTGTTTAACTCTGTTTTTTTTATTAAATTAAATTAACGACGTATTGAGTAGGAGTAATGGCGATCTATAGAAATGATTAAAAATAACTCAAATTGAGTATAATTTGTTTATTATGAATTTAAGTTGAATGAATTTAACAGTGCAGATTTATATTAAATTAGAATAATCACTTGAAAATCACGCTCATAATTGAGCGTACAAAAGTAAATTCCGCAATTTCTCCTTATTTTCATCGAATTTGCATTTGATTGATGATACATGCAGTTTCGCAAGCTATTTGATAAACATAGTTTGGCAGACTATAAAGTTTCGCAAAGTAATAATAAATTAGTTACACCTAATATACATGTTTTAACTGGATATCTCAACATTGGAGTTGTCGAACAACTTTCGAGCTCTTCACAACGCAGCCGGCATTTTTATATAATCCCGGTCAAGCCGCGCGACACGCCGTTTCCACGTGTTGATTTGCAATCAAACACGTCGAATTCGTCATTGGCCCCGCAGCTAGATTCCATATAGACACGCGTAACTCCGCTTGCCTGTCAATCGAATTCCGCTCTCGAATCAAATTACGTCTCTACGTGCACCCATAGTTTCATCTCGCTCACGCATTTATTTATCGCTCACGCGAGTCTCTCTCTCTCTCTCTCTCCCCCCCCCTTCTCCCTCACTCTCTCTCTCAATGGAAGGTGAAAAATTATTTTTGATAGGTACACTCGCATGATGAACATGCCTCAATCGTGCAATCGACGGAAATCGCGGAAGCGAGATAATAAATAATATTTTTGCATGCTATTTTGCTAGAAAACACTTATATTCCTGGATACCCTAATTTCAGCGAAATTTTGAATCCTTTATTTTTTATTTTATTCTTACAATTCTCTCCTTTGAAAATAAAAAGATATCCATCTTAAATGTAAAAATTTTTAATTCTTTTTTTCATTTTAATAAGAAATTAAATAAAATTATAAGATATTATTGAATAAAATTATGAGATAATTTTTACAAAAATGCAAATATTAAAGTCATTTTTTTAGAATTTTATAATCTCGTTCTTTTTTTAGATGTTTCCTCGAATATAAATCTAGGGATACATTAGGGTAACATCCCTAAAGATAAATCATAAATATCGATCGTGTAATTGATACGGGGCAAAAGGAATTCTTACTTTAACGAGCATTGGTGCGCGGTGCGAAAATTAACGAAGCTAGAAAATTTTCTCCGACGAGGGCTTAATTTCAAACGCGACTCGGCCTAAAAAGCCGTTCGAGCAAACCAGCCACATCCTCCCAAGAGGTAATTTCGGAAAATCGTTCGCGGAGGTTGCATAAACTGTTTTAGCGTTCGGTGGCGTTCGGTGCAATGTTGTTCGCTTCTATTGATCGAAGCTCATAGAGGCATAGAGTTACAGGCCACTGGCGTCGACCGTCTCCCCCCTCCCTCCCTCTCTCTCTCTCCCTCTCC
>NW_017259234.1:488007-502674 GCF_001594045.1 Atta colombica | reverse complement strand
CTCTCTCTCTCTCTCTCTCTCTCTCTCTCTCTCTCTCTCTCTCTCTCTCTCTCTCTCTCTCTATACTCCTCCTCCTCCATGGTCTATCTCTTTCTGCGTATTTGGTCCTGAACTATCCGAATTCCATTTCCGTCCAATTACAATTCATCCCCGTTTCAAAGCGGCAGTCACGCCGCGTTCATTTCACAAGCTCGCTGCCGCCAGGAGCAATCATTTCTTTTCTCTTCATTTCGTCTCCCTTCCATATTTTCAACCCGGTCTCACCTCGTTCTTCGTTTTCTTCCGTTTATTGATGGACCAATAATGATGTATATGCGCGTTTTAAACTGATCATAATATGTAATATTTATTACTGAAATGAATATTTGAAAGCACTATAGCATATTTATAATACTAAAATTTAATCGATAATTATAGCACAATACATGTAATAAAATATACATTATCGATGAATTAATTTTAAATATTAGAATAAATATTACAGTAAAATATATATGCTAGGAATATTGTAGATGATGAGAGAAAGAGAGAGAGAGAGAGAGAGAAACTTAAAGAAAGTTTATATTATCTCTAAAATTGTTCCGAGTATTTAATTTAAATTAGCTGCAGTGCGTTTTGCGCACAGACATGAAATAGTGCATCTGTGTGATAAGATGAGAAGCATAACTAAAGTGAAGCGGGCAGTAGAGTGAAGTTTAAGGAGTTTTGGATGCGAGGGCGAGTCCTTCCGAAGAAAGTTCACCAAAGAGTGGAGAAACGGTGAGAAATTAAGCAGATGCTCAACATTCAACACCATAAGAGACAATTTCACGACATGGATTTTTTTTTCAACTTCAGTAACGACATAAGTAACTGGATCTTCATCCTCCATTGCACTTTCGCTCTTCTGGCCAAAGTAAGATCGGAGGAGGAGGTCCTCCAATACTTTTGCGAAGCGATGCTTCGGGCGTATCCATCCAGAAGAAAAGCGTTCTTGAGCTACAAGACTCCATTACTCTCATTAGACCCCGTGAAAGTGCCTTTTTTATGCCTCGATAGCTAATCTCACGGCGATCGATAAGCTTTAAGACGAAACGACGTATAAATAAGCGACTATAAATAACAATTAATTTTAACGTGATAGTGTCTCTTAATAATAATACGTTCACCGGCGCTCCAACGACTGATAAATAAAAATTAACAGGAAAAATATTAAAATAAAATCTTATTTCATTCACTATACTTTTAACCCATAGCTGTTGTACCAATTATAGCTCGTATCTATTTTTTTTTTTTTTCGAAAGCTTTGTCTCGCTACGCTTTGTATTGTGTCAGTCTGCCACGCGATGCAACCGCGATATTTTCTTTTGTATCCGATATGACCAATGTTTGCCAACGAGCGATGCTGTTGACATTTCTTTGATCACTACAGTTTTCGATAGACCCTTGACAATTATTGCCTCCGGGTCTATTATATCTCGATTATGATTGATTAATGACAAATACTATTGAGCTCAAAATTGTTCCTTTGTAAAATTTATTGAATGAATTAATATTAGCTGTGCTTGTTCATTTTTAAAGATCTGTACAAATATAATATAATTTCTTTTTTAAACCTACTCACTTACGTGTTTTTTCAAAAAATATTTTTAAAACTATATTTTTAAAACTATATAATTAGAACAATCATGCTACATTATTTCAATCTCATTTTGATATTGAAAGAATAAATATTTAATACTTAATTATGAAATATAAAGAACCTTACATTAATTATATGGAAAATTGAGTCCCGGTGAATTAGTTTTCATAAATAATGTAGCTTAAAATGTAAATAAAAGATGGACAGAAAGATCAATAATGGATAATTTATGAGCTGTGATATAGCGAAGATGTAAAATTTGTGCGCATTAAGCAATATCTTGAATACATAACTCAAAACAGTCTATTGAATTTTAATTATGTCTATGCGTATTTTAATAACATATAAGATACATTATATGTAAAAACTAACTCATTTTACTGAGACTCAATTTTGTATATAATTAGTGCAGATCCTTTATAATTAATTTTAATTTAATCTATATAATTTAATTTTTATATACTTTCTTATTAATTTTAATTTATTTGCAAGGAACTATTAACGGAAATGAGTATATAAATATTATTGCTAGCACAAATTAAAAAGGTAATTTTATGCGACGTCCAATTAAGTAATCGTATAAAACGGCCAAGGAGAAAAATAAAACTCTCGATTGATCAATGCAATCATATTACACTTCGTCCTTCGTTTTTTCAAGTAATACGTAACGCCTCATAGCTTTTAACAACTTTTGACCAACTTTGGAGCATAATAGCCAAGTAAAAACTCCCGTTTCCTCTATTGGTTTTTTTTTTTTTTTTTTTACATTCACAGGCCAATTTATCGAGGACGTATCGTTTCGGCCAATCATCCAATTAAATGCCCACGCGGCCAATTTATTGCTCGAGTCTTACTGAAAAAAAAGAAACGAGCAGAGAGCGTTGATGGGCCGCCCACGTATTCTCGGACGGATGCGTTACCCGGATGATGATGCGCCGGGCAGATTATTGACGATGAAGTATCGCGTGGTACTGTCAACCTAGCCTATGAATTATCGGCGAGCTCTCGCCTCTTGTGCCACGAATCGAGGTATAATCATCGTTCTTGCCGTCGGCGGCATAAACTGATGATCCACGATATTCGCATAACGCGTTCCATATTGTACACGCGCCCCTGGCTGGAGCATCCGCGTTCGCCCTCGGGTTAGATCGCCATCAACAAATACGCGGTTTCTGATCGGCGTGTCAACGCGTCGCCTAACACGGTTGGCAATTAAGAGATTTGAATGGAGATTCGTCGTTTCGCAATCGCCGGCTTTGACGATGCCGGATGGCACCGTTGCACCGATTGGCTTCCTAATGCGTACGTCGAAGGGTTTGATGACCGCGAGAATGAGGCGGTGACCCATAGTTGATGCCTTTTGAGATCTCAAGCGCGATAAGCGGTCGTTGCTCGATTGTTTGCCATTGTCGATAGCATGATTTACTTAGGATAAGTAAGGTTCTATGAAATATATGTGTATGTGCGAACGTACATGAATAAATTAAGATATTAGAATGTTCCAGTTTTTGCTTAATACTCTCTAAATCTGAATCAGTGGATAATCACTAATTATCCAGTGTACTTAGCACTGATAATCAGTGAAGTTCAACTAAAAAGGAAGAATATTTGAGCATTATATAACTAAAATACTGACACTTGCACGTTAATTTCAATCTTCCAATACCGTATTCAGTGAATTTAAGCACTAACAAGATTAGTTAGATCATATAATAAAGATTAGCTAAGTTAAAGATCATATTTAATTCATTGATTACCAGTGGCATACTCGACACTGATATCCTCTGATTCAGATTTAGAGAATACGCGTTTAAATTTTATATATTGTATCATTTTTTCACAGGTCAACGATTTCTGAAATTAATATTATGTTATCTTATAAAAATTTAATACTGAAAGACAGTAGTTAATTAATTATTTACTTCGAGTATTGAAAGCACTGTTACATTGCTTTCATTCAAAATAAGTAATTAATTACTGTCTTTCAGTATTAAATTAACCGATATTAGATTTCTGTGAGAGCAGTGTGTGTAATTTTCTATCTACACTGTAATCTAAAGGAGCACGGCAGTGTCTCGTGCTATGTCTTAGCGCCGAGACATTAACCGCGTCTTCAGATAATAATTTATTGTCCTTACCTTTTTATCGATGGTCTGATTTTGATCGACTTTGGTGATCGACTTTATTGATCTGCGAAATCTGCCAACAAAAGAAATTAATAAAATAGAATTATAAAAAATAGAATTATAAAACATTGAGTATTACAATAATAAACATACTTTAATAGAATCATATATTTAGTGATGATTTAGTCGTTTCAAAATATTTTCTACACAGAATATATTAAAAATATTAATAAAAGCAAGGCTAATTAAAAAAAAGAACAATAAATTAGTTCAAATATTGAAAAAAATATTTAATTTTCACTAAAATTCTTTTACTACTAGGTTTTTATTTTTAAATATCCTCTTTTAAGCGATCTAAATCTACCGATTAGATATAAATATGTAATAACTCAATAGCTCTATACTCAGTTGTTCTCACGAATATATAGTTGCAGAAGACGAATTAAATTCAAATGAGCTTTTCACGGTGTGTTTCAGAACGTAATAATACGTTTCAATATTTATGCATGCGAATCCAAATTGACCGCGTAAACACAATGATTTAGTGAGCGTTCAATAATTATTGTGATTAGAATAGACTTGTAGAGATCTATATGATGAATGTAGAAGAAAATTAACAATAGCAGCGAGCGTTCACTCAATTGTGTAACTGCTATCTTTTCACTTAGTAATGTTAATGTAAGGAATATGTAAGAAAAACATAAGGAGTAACGTTTCAGAGTTAATGTGGATTTATAATGATTGCCAAAAATTTTCAGTCAAAATACAAGTTTATAATAATTTTGTAAATCTATTTTTTATATTACATATTATGAGTTAATAAAATTTTTGTTACAATTTAAAGACAAGATATTTTAAATAAAATATATCAAACACTTGTATATTAAATATTTATTGAAAGATTCTTTATAAACAATACATAAAAAATTTTTCATCGTCCGGAAACTTTTGGCAGTCACTGTATATTTCAATATAAACCAAATTGGAAATTTTATTAAATTCTCAATCATCCCCTCTTTCTCCCTTTTGGTATGAAAAATGTTTAAAAATGGTTAAAAGACATACAACTGATTTAAAAAAGAGCACCTCACGCTTGTTATTTTAACTTAGTTACGAAACGCAAAAGGTCATAAACAGGATGAATATGATGTCTGACATTTACGAGACAGATCGACGCTATGCGTCTCTATTTTCGACAGTATTTCGAGCATCCCGATCTATTAGAATCATTAGCGTGAGTAATAATCCATATCCAAGTGCCAGTGTTTCCTCCTACACGCTTATTTGTACTCACAATTGAACTAGCCATCGGACCTTCGCAGTCGATCCTTCTCTCGCGCATATACGCATCAATAACAATCAGGGATTTAACTGGCCGCATCGAACCGCGTTCAGGGGCACTTTTTGTCATGCAATCTTCCGATCTTCGTCGATCTAATTCGCCCAATCTATCCGTCCATCTATCCTCGCGGAGACGCATATAAAAGGACCGTGATAGAACGCGATACGAAGCAGTACAGCACGACGTATGTCCTGTGCTGACATCCTCTCGGAGTGATCGATCTCGCGTAACGCGTTACGTACGTACAGAATCGTATACGGCCGTTCCCTTTTGAACGGCGACTCGTGAGATCACTCGTCCTCGGTTCACTGGCAACGCTATAAAAGATGTCGCAACCGGAACAGGGCGGCAGTACGCAGTGCGAGAAAGACATGTCCACGTCCAAGAGCAGCTCGATGTTGCGTCTGAATCAAGAGAGTTCTGCCGACTGGCAAGACCACGGCGACACTGACTCGGAGGTCAGTGAGAACGACTTCCTCACTAAGGGTGCTTTCCTGCTCACCCCTAGCCACGAACTGAGTATGGAGAAGGCCGCCACCATCTGCGAGAAGATGAACTTCCGGTGAGCGCATCACTTTGGCAGGCTACTTCGTCGCTGGGACGAGGTTTATTTCCAGGTCGTTCAATAAAAGAGATGTTAAACCGGACATCGCACCCCGATAACTATGACGAACGAGTATCCAAGTACCGTCGGTTTTCTCTTAGTTGCTTTATCCGCCTTGCACTCACCGATTGTGCTCGACAAGTATTGTTATCGAGAAAAAAGATACATGCGTTTGTATCGTAAGATTTAAAAATTGTTGTATATTTAAAAAAAGTTATTTGACTAAATTCTTGATAATAATTCTTTGGATTTAAGATTGGAAAATGTATTTGAGTATAAATATTCTCAAATATCAAGATTTGATTGAAAATAGAAATCTTTCTCTTATATTTGATTTCTCATTGATATAAAAATTTCATTTATATTTTATATTTAATAATTCTTTAGATTGATTGATTAAGATGTGGTAACTTACAGTGGCTTCCCAAAATTTCCGATCAACATAATTTTATGATAATCTTTGTCAATCTGTTTTTTGCTTTATTATAATTCAGTTAACAAAATTCTTGTTGTAATCAATTTTTTTTTAAAAGCATAATATTTTAAGTACTTGAATATATTAAGTATTTACGTATTAAATTTTTATTTGTAAAAATTTTTATTTAAATAATGTAATAAACTTATTTATCGGAACCTTTTGGCAGTCACTATAAATGATTCTGTTTCATTGTAAGAAACTAGCTGACGCTACTTATTCATGAAGAGTTGAATTGTGTTCTCAACGTATCGTTCCGGAACAGCAAAAGAATTTTCATAGTATGTTCAAATGTTAATGAAATGTTTCCGAACACTTATATGAACACTTCTTGTATATATCACGAAAATCATTCGCAAGCAGTTCACATTCGTCGACAGAGGGTAGTGATGTATTAACTCGTAAATAAGAACTGGGAAAGAATATAAAGAGCGCAACATTTTGCCTATAATGAACCCTTAAAATTGAGTTCCAAGAACAAAAACAAATAGTGTTTTTGACAATACAATTTGATTTACAAGTTACTTCAGATCTCTGAATCTGGAATTTCTAGGAAAATTATAAATTTATGGAATATGCATGGGGAATATTCTCCAAATGTATAATAATATATATAAATAGAATATTTAACGATTATTTAAGTGTTGCTCTTATATTCTGTAAATATTTCAGGATATTCTAGAATATTATGGAATATTATTTTGAGATTTTTATCAATATTTTATGAATGTTTCAAGAATATTTAGCATTAGCTAATTACTGTAACTTCCTTCGTGTTTTTCAGAAATGAATACAATTATTAAAATAATAATGCAAATTACGTTTTTTATATAGTATAAAATACAGAAAAATAGAAAAATTTATAAAAATGAATAATTATATTTACAAAAAATTAACTATTTTGTATAATTTTTTTATAGTTTTGTTAAAAATAAATTATAAAATTTTTTTGTACAAGATATTTATAGATCACAAAGATCGATTTACGTCATTTTTATTCTAACTTATCCGTGGCATTCGTATCGACTGTGCATCGCTAAGATTACTTTGGCCTTCGCTTAGTTTTAATCCGTAAGAGATCCTAAAGTACTTCGTGTCCAATTCGGATCTAAAAGTAGAGTTAAGTCAGCTGGCGCTTCGTGTGAAGTAGTAAAGACAGTAACAGGTCGGACAACAAATCCATTAAGCCAACTACATCTGTATGGTGCTATCTGTGAACGTTTTCGCATCGACAATGAATTCGTATGCACGATAGTGGTAGAAATTCATTCGCACTTAGTATTAAAATGAACTAACCTTCGTCTATCAATCTTTTTTGGCACAAGTAAAATTTCATTCTTAAGTTGAATCTTCATTTTTACTCAAATTTCAATTTTTATTAAAAGTTTTAACATTTAAAAACTATTTAATGTAATAAAAATGTTGAAAAGTAAACTCAATTTTTTAAAGTTCAAAATGATAAAACAACTTATGTTGGACAAAAAATATCTACATTGCAAACGGAGAGAATAAAAATATGATTATAGGAGAATTAACCGCGATATTATTCTATTATGTAAATGGAAGATTGTTATAGACTTCCAAGTTAAAACGTTTCTTTTATTATTCATAATCAAAACGACTTTCTATTATGTAATCTAGAGGTGCATTTTCTTTGACGAAGACTGCCACCGGCATTCTCTTCAAGTTCAGCAACATCGACGACTTTCAGGCGGTATATAAAAAAGGCTTCCACAAAGTGACGGGCGCACGTTTCTATAAAAAGGTAGATATTCCGTATTCTCGCAGATTAATTAATTCTGCATTTATAGAATCGTTTATGGAAATATTTCATTTTGCCAATAAATAACGGCTGGCAAAGTAATTTTGTCACAGATAATTTAACGTGTATTAACATTTTTAACTTTATATCCGGGGGTGTTGCATTATGTTGTACGATTACATGGGAAACCTCACTAAAGCCAAAACACCTGACACAGAGAAATACCTTATAGCGCTTCTGTAGCTAATCTCGGGATCTACATGGATTCTACACTTCCATGACACGAACACATATTCTAGATATACAACCAAGTACAAAAGATACTCAACTACGAAAATATTTTAATAAAAATTTATAAAAGCAAATTTGATGTTAAATTTGATTATTTTAACTTAAAACTGATTGCAAAAATTGCTAAATATTTGCTTTATTCTTTTGCACTTATTTTCTAAAATATACACTGAAAAAAGTTTTATTATTATTATTATTGTTATAAATTATAGTCACTTTCGATACAAATATACATTTTTTAGATAAATAAATTATAAATAAATTATTATTATTAACATTATAGAATAATAATTATAATTACTATAAAAATGAAACTCCTAACTATAATTATTTTACCATGCAAATATCACGAACAGTTATAGTACCACTTTTTTTGTTTCCCTGCAATTATAATCACAAATGCCAAACATTTTTCTCTCAATGTGATTTTCTTCGCAACTTTTGTAATAACTTTTGGATATTTTTTCCTAGAATGATATGCATTATATAATTCGTAACATATAGGTTGCTATACCATGTAGACCGGCGAAAATCTTCACGGTCTACGTTCTAGATGTGCCTGAAGAGCTGCCGGAGGACGATATTAGACACGCTCTCTACAAATATCGATCTATCGTCGAAGTAACCAGGCTACCCCTGAATACGGGAACTGTTTGTGAGTCACGAAAATGCAAATGCTTCTTCTCCATATTTCTCATACCGTCGCTCTTTCCAGGGGAAAGCTTCAGATACCCTACACGCGTAACGTGATGGATACTGCTTCCCCTTTTACGATCTCAAAAATCTTTCCGCCTATATGTATTTAAATGTATATTATATATATTTTACATATACAATTTAGAACGCAATCTCGATAAAAAATTTAATTTCGTAAAAAACTGTACTTCCATATACCTATATTATTCAATGTGCCGAGCAATTATAGTGATTGCCAAAAATTTACGATCTACATATAATTTTACGATCATTTTTGTCACTCTATTTTTTGGTATGTATATAAATTAATAATTTTTGATATAAACAACTTAAGAATACAGAAGTATTTTAAATACTGGAATATATTAAGTGCTTTGTATAAATCTCTCATTTTTAAAGATTCTTTATTATTTAAACAATACAAAAATTTCTCATTGACCGAAAAGAATAATTTTGCTGAAATATTTAAAGTTTTATCCACTATCGATTGACTTCACATAATTTATTTCGGACTCTACTTTTTTGCCTTCGAAAGATGGGAAAATAGTTTCAATTGGATCTACGCATATTAAAAATGTACATAGATTTGACAATCATCATTAATTTGTGTTAAAATGTGGCTTTCAATTACAATTAAGAATTATTTTATATGTCTATTGTCCGCTGAAAATATCATTTAAATATGAAGGTTACTTTTATTTATTTTAATAAACTGAAGAAGACTATAAGTAAAGTCGAAGCGTTTCCTATATATTATATTTTAATTAATTAAATGACACTCTAATAAGCCATTTTATATTTTTGATTTAACTATATGCTCATAAATTAACCTTTCTATTACCATTCTATTACCATTTGTATTTAATAAAGTTTCGCTTGTTATAGATCTGAAAATAATTTTGTTGAACATTCAAATAATTATGTAGGACACTCAAGCTGGTTGCTAAAGTGTCAAATCTTTTTATAACATTGCTCATCATGCTTAAATTTCCTACTATATATAATTATTTCGATAGTCAAACAATATTATTTTTAGAGTTGTATGTATCTAAATTTTCAAATATTTCAGAAAAATCATTCTTTTCATTTGAAAACTTTTGGCAGCCACTGTACGTCTCTCTACATTTTGCATAATATTAACAATAATTTAGGAATTAACTTTACATTCACATTTTGTACGCGCACATATTTAAAAGCGCTATTACTTTCCGTGACGCTTGATGCATAGAGTTTTCTGCCTTTCTGCAACGCATGCAATAAAATCGTGTGTTAAATAAATCAGTGAAGGCCATCAATGACAAGCTAAAGAGCGACGCGCAGAATCTGAACGAGCCGGCGACGATTTATACGGGGCCACCCGTTATAAGGGTTACCCTGGCCAGCGTGGAGGAGACCTCGATGCTGCTGAGCCGTGGTTTGGATTTTTATGGGGCCACATATTTCCCCACCGAAACGCCCCATCCAGCCGCTCAACCCCTCACAAAATACAAAAACAACAGGTGGGAAGTGAATTCGTTCGTGCATGCTTGCTTTGTGCGACGCGAGCCGCGCGTGATTCATTGAACGACAAATTCGCGTGGCCGTGTTAAAAATTACGTACACGATATCGTCCCGGCCGATATTTATTATCCAATATTTATTAACTATCGTTGCGTCGCAACTGCATTCAACAATTTGGTGTAATCACGTTATTTAAACGTCCGTTTTTTTCGAATAATACAAGACCGCTATTAATTCACTCGTATAATGTGTCAAAAATGAATGACTTTACACGAAACGGCCTTTTACATCAGCTGGGCAAGCTATTAAATGTAATTGATAATTTTTCGTTCGTTCGAATTACCTACACGGAAAGAATAATTTTGCTAAAGTATCTAGAAATTTAACTAGACAAAAATAAAGTATCTAAAAAATTAGATCTGAAAATAATTGCGTTGGATTATAAAATTTAAATCAAATTTCTAATAAATTTTAAATCAAATCTAAATCAAATACATTTTCTTGAGTTAAGCAATAATTTGTTATTGAACTTCTATGTGTGTCAAAATGTAAATTAATTCATTTCTGTAGTTTGTTTCAAAGTAAATAAATCCGTATTAACATATGCATTTAATAAATAATAAACTAAATTTGAGTCAAACTTAATACTTTTCCTTAAGTTAAATTGTTTAACTCCATTGTTTTAATTAAATTAACGAATAGGAGTGACTTAGAAATGAATAAAAAAATTCAAATTAAGTATGGTTTAACGTTGAATGAATGTAATAGTGTAATCTAACAAAATTATTTTCAGATCTGTGTAATTAAATTTTTAGATAGTTTAACTTTTAAAATCGTATCTTTTCATGTAGGTTTCAGTTCAATATGTGATTTTCTCAACGAAAATGATATATTTACCAATGTTTTAAAACGTTGAGAATTCGAATTCAAAAACAGCGTAATAATTGCTGTTGGCTTAAACTATAATCTCTACTTAAAAAAAAAGAAAAAAAGAAAAAAAGAAAAAATAATGATAGCGCCATTACGCGATCCGCTCTTTTACTTCGTCGTAATATCTTTAATGGAACATTGCCAATAAAATACAAAAAGGCATTAGGGGGAAACGATTCTTTTCAGAAAAAAAAAAGAGGACAGGAGAAGAGACCCCTTTCACATGTTTCGCCATTGCAGATGGATCGAGTTGGCGTCGATCGGCACAGGACAAAGAGTGAGGGACCTACTTCCGGTCTTTGACAACGCGGGCTTCAACAAATTGCCACCTCCGGCGAGCCGTGTAATAAAACCGCAAAGAAACTGACACGTCCCTCGTCCGGCACCCCGAATTCTTCGGCTGTCGTCACCGCCGATCGATAACGGCGACGAATCGAGGGAGGACGCCACCGCGAGGACGACGTTACGACCCGACGACAATACTAACTGCAGACTACCTCGATCGAAATTCGGACACGAGGATCCGCTTTGACGATTTCAATGCGATTCTAACGCTCCATCGATCGTGACATATAAAAGAACGAGGTTTATCGCTGTATGTATACCGTATGTATATTTCGCCTAAGCGAAATATAGAATGATCACATATTTTTGAATTAAATGAACAATTAAATAAAAATTTGAAATCTACGGAAGGATTTAAGATAGAAATATGTGCATTATTTTTCTTCTTTCAGACAGAATAATCGGTTATCTTATAATGTATACAGAGAGCATATAGATATCTTTTCCTTGTTTCAAAAATAATAACATAATTAAAAAAATTATTTTTAAACTATTATACCATGAATGAGTTCGATAAACATTATTCTGTTAATCATAAAAATTGAATTAATTTAACTTCATAAAAAATCGTCACAACTCATAAAGGATGATTTTTAATAAGATTACTGATTTCTTTTATGTAAATGATCATCTGAAGTGTTTTTGTATCTCAATTAAAATCACTATTATATTTATGGCATATTGTGCGTTATATTATTGATTGTTTCCTCATTTATTGTTAGTATTTATGAATATTATATGTAATATAAATTTAATCATAATTTTCTGAAAAGATGAAAAGAAACTAAACAAGTATTAAACAGAATAAGCACGTTAAGTAGCTTATTATGATAGTATTTCTTAAAAAATTTTAATACAATTTTTATTGCGGATTTCCAAAGGAATTACATTTAAAGATTCGTAAAGAGTGATTATTAAAAAAGAAAAAATATGTTAACCAATATCTATACAAAATAATATTTAACATTTCACATTTTTTCGCCACTAGGGTATAAAAACACACTAGGTGATCATTAAGAATTGTGAAATAAAATAGAAAAAAATTATATTTAATCATAGATAGATAGAAGAACATATTCCTTTTGTTGATTATTTATTTACAATTAGTTAATATATATTTTCTGTCAAGTTGAAAAATAGTTGTTCCTCTTTTCCCTTGGAAAATTTAATTTAAAAAAATTTTTTTAGTTGTATCATTTTTAACGTAAGAGAGCGACATGTATACACAAAGACTAGATTTATATTTTCCTTAATATAGGTATGATTGAACGAATATTGATAATAGAGATGTTAATTCACTGATAAAAGTGAGAAATGGAAATTCGTGAGATTGCACGATGAGTCGTCCTTCTAAAGTGACATAATATACGTCTGCGCGTGTCGCACGCTATCTTTCTGTTATTCGTGGGAAGGATATTGTTTATATCATTCACACCAACCCCACGTAAAACATTGGTACGTGCGTAGTTTTAACGCATCACAACGCGACACATACAGCTCCGACTTATCATAACACAACATGACTCAATTGAAGAAGGATGTTCAATCGTGCTGGAGCACATCAATGCCTACACTGATTAGTATTGAAAAATTTTATTTCCTTGCGTAGCTGAGTTTTCTGAGACTTTATATATATAGATATATCGATAGTGTGAACGCGTATGATTAAATTATCGCGTGCATATTCAAATAATTTATTTTTTTCAAGAGAAATCACATTTTTCTGATCTATCGCTCGAAATAAAATAACGTTCAAGAGAAATTATTCTTCCCAATATATCTATTGTTTAATAATGGATTTATGATAAATTTTTATTTTAAATTCTTTCAAATATATATCTATTGTCTAATAATATTAGATTTCTGACGAATTTTTCTTTCAAATATATATTATTTAATAATGTCGGATTTATGACAAATTTTTCTTTCAAATACGTACCTATTATCTAGTAATATCGGATTTATGACGAACTTAATAAATGCATAAAAAATTTGCAGTTAAAATTGCAAAAAAGAGCTATTGTCATATTATAACTACAATATGTGATGTGCAATCAAAGTTTTATTGCAAATTTCTCAAATTTATAGCGTGACAGAACAATTTGGAAAATAGATATATTCGGTATTAAAAAAAAATATGTACTCGAAAAAATGATCATTTTTTTTATCGAACAGTATTATTCTTCTAGCTACAATGTGGAAACAAAAGATAATCGTTGGAAGATTAATTTGACTATTTATTCTTCTGTGTTATACAAATACGAAATTCGGTTAAATAAGTCCAGCCGTATATTTTTTAACATATGCGACCGATGGAAGATCAAGCATAATGTGCAAGGAAAACTGCATTATACGCTCGTGACTCGTATAAAGCCATTTCTCGACACGCACACGCATCATAAGATACACCGTGCCGGTTCGCAGGTAGATGTGATTTCTAATCCCGTCTCCCTCGCATACAGCAAAGGTTCCTATTTTTCTGTTGACGGAAAGGTCAACATCGCGATATCAACCGCAATATATACATACACACACATATGTGTGTGTGTGTGTGTGTGTGTGTGTGTGTGTGCGCGTGTGTGCGTGTGTGTGTGTGTGTGTGTGTATGAAATTACCGTTCCTATCAGTCGCCTATTTTTGCGCCAGTCACGCTACTAACATTATTTTAAAACGCACTAAGTAAATCATGTAGAAATTAATCCATCAGTGCGCTGATAATCAAGATTTTACGAAGCAAAATATTATACATAAAGCTCACGAAAACATTCGAATATCATTTGATGCATCATCACTCAAACTTTCGAGAATTAGTATAGAAATTTAAACTTCAATGAATAATTTGTTGTCGATGTTAAATTTGCTGGTCAAAAAGAACCAAAAAATGACGTTTTTATTGCACTGGTGAATTTTTAAATGTGATTGTTAAAATTACTTGTACGTATTAGAAGCTTTTTTAATCGCATAAATTATTATGT
>NW_017259234.1:482931-487907 GCF_001594045.1 Atta colombica | reverse complement strand
TACTAATAACAATAAAAAGTTAATTACAATTTAAGTATAGTTATCTATTTTTCTAATAATATTTTCATAATTTTACAGTATTTAGCAATTTGAAAATTATTATTTATGTTTTTACTTATTGTGTAATAATATAATATAATACCTATAATATAATATACTATAATATAATACCGAAACAAATACAAATTAATAATATGTTTAAACCACGACATAAACTCCTAAACGCTAAATATTTTAAGGAAGGTCATTGTATTTCGTTGCGTCATATTAGACAGTTTAAAATAAACAAGAAATAAATTGTAATTATATATTATAATATCTTAACGTCCAGTAAATACAGCATTATAAAAAATGTTTTTATTAATATCTTTCAAATAATATTAAAAAAGAGATATGATAAATGAGAATACAAAATACACAATATTGTATTAAGAAAATAACTAATATGAATGAGGCGTAATAGATTTTACACCGTTTAATTTATGTAAAAGAACTAATTAGAGGATAATAGGATTTGTCGTGAGGGAAAACTGAGCAAATGACGGAACAAATTGAGGGAAAAACAAGGGATTTCTCTTCTTCTGCTTTCGAGTGAATCGCAAATTATCACCGGCACACATTCGCATAAACGTTCACCACACCGCGGATTTTTTATTACAGAGCGGCGATTCAATAATAACGATGAAATTTACTTTGTACGTACAGCCTGCATGCGATTATTAAGATATATATTATGCCATCCGTTATATAATCCGCAATATTCCCGTTATATAAACGTCTCGCTGCAATTACGTAATACTCGTACGGATAGGACGTGTACTTGATGGCGTTGATCGTGATATATGTAGCCTTGCCACTTGCGCGAAAGTCGTAACAACGTTATTGCCTCCTTATTAAAAGAATTATGATTCGTACCAAAATGCCGCATACTTATTACTTTATTTTAAATACATTTATTTTAAAATTTCTTGTCCCTCCTCTATTACTCGTCCACTGGTAATTATAAAAATTTTACTCGTGCACATAAGTGGTTTAAATGAATGTAAAAAGATTTTCAAAAATAAAATCGTTTTTCTTTTTCTCTTCACTGTTTAATTCGTTTCCAATTTGAGTTATTTTTATGTTCAATTTCTTCACTTCCACATAAGTTGTGTGTTCCATATAACTTTATCCAGAAAATATTTCCATTGTAATATGGAAGATATCTTTTGGATAAAGTTATCTAGAAGTAAAGAAATTGAGCATTAGGGATATCCATAGGTTGCTTCTACTCGAAATGCCATTAATTTAACTAAAACGATAAAATTAAACAATTTAGCTTAAGAAATATATTACTTAGAACTATATTAAATTTGACTTAAATTTAGTTTATTATTTACTAAGATATACTAACATAGATTTTGAAAGTAATTGTGAAAGCAATTCAACCATAGAAATGAATTGATTTACACACATGAAATTTGATTTTTGACACACGAAAGTTAAAAATATTATTTTTTTAATTCAAGGAATTAAGTTAGTATTATTGCTTTAACAATATTCTCTCAATTCTCTATAGAATTATTTTTCAGCATTTGAATATGAAACAATCGCATAGAGTCCTTACAAGTATTATTTTCTATGAAATATAATTGAGTAAACACCTCGAGAATGGAAGAAGCGAGAAAATTACCGTACTAAATGCCGTGCGTTTATTTCTGATTATTTTCATCGTCGAAGAGAGATTAGAGTGACGCTGCTTTTAACAAGGTGAGACTTTATCAGGAAAAGAGCTCGCGTAGAAAGAGAGAAACTTGGTGACCACGATGAGTGGTGGTCACAGGAGGGTATAAGTAATTCTCCGAGAATGCTATTACGTCCTGCTGCGCCTTCGCTCGGGGGACGAGGGCTATTTCAACGCGTAATATGAGAGAAGGTGGATATGGGAGGTGGTAAATGTCAGCTATGTATGAAAGAGAGTGCCGCCATAGAGCGAACGTGGCGCGGACAGAGCCGGGTTATCCGCTATGGCGGGCGGGATGAGGACTGGGGGTTATCCATGGCCGTGGCAGGAAACTCGAGGGGCCGGCGATAAATTGTGCGTCTTCTGAAAAAATCTCAGGTAACTTAAAATATCGTACGTTTTTTGTCCTAAACATATGGGGAAAAATGCCACCGCGGTTACGTTGTCGCGTGGACGATATTATTCCCTGTTGTTACGGGAAGAAATTAGAAATTAAAGAACGAATAATAACTGCGGCATTAAAATGTTTTCAGGCAATCTAACAAGCCATAATAATGTAATATACCTATATTCAATTGTGCAAATATATAATTAGAGAATATTCACGTAACAGAAATTTAATTAATATATATATAAAATGAAATTAATAATACACTTTAATCGTAATTTTTCAATAACAATTTAATTACATATAATGCAATATAATGCAATATATAAATAATACTTTTAATAATATATCAGAAAATGCATGACTATTATTGTATACACGTATTTTTGTTAATTGAAGATATTCATTATAAATTGTCTAATAATTTATTGTAATTGTACAAAATGAAAATACATGTTGTATAAAAATATTTACTTTATTATTTAAAAACGTTATAAAACAAATCCGAGGATAAAAGAAAGAATTGCGGAAGCATCTTGCCCTAAAATGTGAAAATACACGAGATAGCCAACTGCCATCAATTTAGCGACTCCAATTTTTATGCAACGTGGATTTTTAGGACAAGTTAAAGTGAGAAACCTAGTTTTGTTAATGGCCGTAACTTTATTTTAGAGGACGAAGCGGGCAGGCTTCGCTCACCAACAAGTACCATTATCACCGCCTCTCGACTCCGTAACCATAGACTAATTTCGCTTAAAGAGCCCGCCGGACAGTTAACCGGTTTTTTTAGTCTTCGTTTCCACAAATTTCAATTTTACGTGCAAAGAAATTTCCGAAAGTTAAGCGCGACGTGTAATTACGTTTACCCTTTGGCGACTATAAAGAGACACGCGACCACGCAATTGTCAAAACTTTTACCAGACAATTATATTAGAGAATATTCGGCACGTCAGTTTGAAGAATAATTAAATTTGTCAAGCTAAAATTTTTATGTTGGCCGACTGTCGCACCAATTATTTAACCTGACGTCATGCCTGGCCTGAATAAAAATTGCAACGACTGAAAAATAAAATAAAATAAAAGATAACGTTTTAGGTAGAGAAAAGCAGTAAATTCGGTCGAATCCAAATCACTGTTAAAGCGGCACCGTTGGAACGGAAAGCGTGTCGAATCGATTAAAAATGTATATGGAACGTGTGCTAAGCAACGGCTATTCGAGGAAAGGCCTCGAGGGATCAGCCCTCGATGGTGCGAGAGACGGCTGTCCGATCTACGCCTATCAAACGGACGAAAGGGAACGAGAATCGATGGAGAATCGAAGGGGGCTTGCTTGCTGCCAGGCAAGCTCGAATATTGCAAGCAACGAGAAGGCGGAAGAAAGCAAGAACGAGAGAGGGAGAGAGAGAGAGAGAGAGAGAGAGAGAGAGAGAGAGAGAGGGGCGGAACGCCTGGTAAGCACCTCTGAAGGACCATTTCCTCGAAGCTTGCGTTCCTAATCGCATCGGAGTCATCTATATTATTACGAGGCTCCCGCGCATAACCCTCTGAAGCGTGCTATACATGGATGCAAAGGTCTCAACCTACAACTGACTTGATGTTCCCCTCCTCCTCCTTTCTTCCCTTACTCCACCAACTATATCCTCCGCCGCCCTTATTACCCGCGGCGAAACCCACCCTTCTCTCGTTCCATATACCCTGTTTCGATCCTCGTCATTCTGCGGATCCCCGAAGCCGCGCACGTGCTCCCGCAGGAGACTGCGGAAATTGTCAGTTGCAGTTTTCAAAGTAGTACTCAACCGGTGATTGTCGATTTTAAGCCAATACCATAAAATTTATTTCTCGAAATAGATGTTCTAGTTTAGTTACAGATCTATTTTGAACTTCCTCTAATAGACTGCCACAGCATTAATTTTTTTACGCTATGTCAACGTTCGATATATGTAATAAATACTCTAAATTGTTTATTTTTTTTAGGCAAATCTGAAAAGCTTATAAAAACTTGTAAAGCTTGTATTTATTCAGTTAGCATGGCGGGGATTTTCGCATCGACTAAATTAAACTGTAATACTATACACACGTACGTTTCTCAAGCGAAAATAACGGGATTAAAAGAGAGAAAGAACGAACAGATTTTTCGCGTCAACATCGTGACAATAATCGATACACTGGCTGTCTACTGAATAGTCGCACCTGTGTTTTTATTACATTATAGTTCGCGTCGAGTTTAATTAGAGACTCCATGGGTGGTAACCAACCAATCTATCTGTAATGTCCCGCGGCGTCAACTCTCGTTTTCTTCCCATCAGTCGACTAATTAAATAAATATAGGACACGCAATGCACGCGCATTGGTGTTCCTCGATCAATATCGAGCTTTACGACAGGCTCGCCTGATGCGCGCACATACTGAAACCGTTCTGTTAACACAAATCAAAAACCCATCGAGAAATAAGAGACGTAGCACGAAGGGAAGAAAACGGGAAACGTGTTTAATTAGGAATGTTTGTTCTGTAATCAAGAAGAATGTAAGAAAAGCAAGCTGTTAAAATCTATTTCTTAATGTAATAGCTCCGTGAAGAAAAAAGTTATTTGAACAAACTCGTGTAAATTTGTTCAAATTTCAACATTTAGGAACTTTGTCCTCGTTTTCGAGGCATTATCATATTTTTAAAGCAATTATGGTCCTTTATAAAAATCAACGTGATGTCTCTTTTAAAAGAAAGTTGCCGAATGTAGTAAAGTTATTTAACTTGAATTTATTTGTACAACTGTTATATTTTTATTCATATTAATTATTAACTTTACTATTATGAATTATCGCAATTATACAATAATATCATTTAATTAAATAAAATTTGGTGGTACG
>NW_017259234.1:474363-482831 GCF_001594045.1 Atta colombica | reverse complement strand
ATAATATATTCTGCAATAAACTTCCTTTTCTAAAAATAACAAAAATGCATGATAACTATTATCAACAATATTAATTAATGAAAAATTAACATCAGTTGTAACTAATTTTTTGTTAATGTTATTAACAAAAAAACAAGAGAAGGATAATTTATTTATTAAATTTTTGTTTATATTACTTATTTCTCATTTATTTCATATTTTTGTCGCTAAATTACTTACATTAAAATATATTAAAACATAAAATACTGATGAGATAATCGACAAACATTCAGCAACTCTCTCCCCTATATAATATATTTCTTAAAATAAAATATTTAGGATCTATTTTAATCTAAAGTATTAAATAAAAAAAAATATTGCAGATATATAAAATATTTTTTTCTTAACCATTTATTTTAGATCTGTTAATATCATAAACTGTCCGATAAATTTTTAAGCACATATTCTCTCCTTACTCTGCCTCATTGGCTTTTCGACTCGTAGGAGACTGTTATTATACTAAACTTTCGAGGCGCATCGTCACGAATCTGCCAGGGTAAATAAGCGCGAAGAAGCCAGGGAAGAAGAGAAAATGCGTGAGGGACAAAGGGAAAAAAGTGAGATTAGACGAAGGGTCGCATGAAGAAGCAAGGCGAGCGAAAAAACAAGGATAAGAAAAAAGCAAGGAAGATATACCGAAAGAAAAAGAAGGAGGTCAGAGAGAGCGTCCCCGAGATGAATATTAAAATGTAAAGTTCCCAGCAAATTAATCGCGTTAACGTCAGGGCATTTTCTCGCGTCCGTCCTCTATCTCTCCTCCCTCATGCATCTTTCTTCTTTCAGCTTCCTCCCTTGCTGACCATTCTATTTTTCCCCCTCCTTCTCTCTCTCTCTCTCTCTCTCTCTCTCTCTCTCTCTCTCTCTCTCTTCTTCATCTCATGCCAACCAGTGCAGAGTCCAACTCTGCGCTCCGTTGCTCCTGAATATTCATTAATCCCGCTTTCCTCCGTCGCGTCGTCCGTCGGAAATGCGCGTCTTGGGCGAAATATAAAAAGGAGAGTAAATCTCCTTCGCGCCGGTCGTCACTTCCGTCGGCGTCTTCCAACGTCGCGACGCTATACTACCCTATATGCATGATTGCCATAACGAAATTCCCGACGCGTTTCGCGTTGATATCGCCGTGCGAGTACGAATACTGAATATACGGCGGAGCCATACAGGCGGATACTCTCTAAATCTGAATCAGTGGATAGTCACTAATTATCCAATGGCATACTTCGCACTGATAATCAGTGAATTTCAATAAAAAAAGAAAAAAATATTTGAGCATTATATAACTGAAATACTGATGTTTATACGTTAATTTCAATCTTCCAATACCATTGAATTTAAGCACTAAAACAAGATTATTTAGGCCACAAAATAAAGATTAGCTAGATTAAATCTCACATTTAATTCACTGATTACCAGTGGCATACTTGGCACTGATATCAGTGATTATCCACTGATTTAGATTTAGAGAATACGCTTAGCCGTCGCTAAGAAATTATGTCCGGAGTCGCCGCGCAGAATTTACATGCTCATTAAAGAAATGAAGTTTTCGGTTTACGACCTGGCTTACACAAGACGCCGGGATACGTTTACGGGCTAACCGCGGACTTTAAAATTGCCGGCAATGTGACGAAAACGAGACGCGCGACTTCCGCATAAGTAATTGTGGCGAGCGACGCAATGAAATTAAATGAAGGGGATACGAAAGCGAAACTTATTCCTTCCTTTGTTCCCATTTTTAGAGAGTACCATAAAATGGGATAACTTTCAAAAAGTTCAAATTAAAAAAAAAATGCCTAGATAGCACGCATGTGCAAAATCAGGATGTAAGACGTCATAAATGTCTTTAAGATGTTTTCAGAGCTTCTGTTTATATACTCATCATGATATGCATATTTTAAATTGCGACGTCAGAAGTGAAAAATATGCAATAAACATTCTTGCAAAATATGATATACAAATATGTGACGTCAGCGAAAATATGTAATAAAAATATGTAATAAAAATTCTTGCAAAATATATTAATATAGAGTATATGTTTCAATAAAACACATTATTAAAATCAGTACAACCGACTTGTAAAATACACGTATACCGAAAACTCTTCTTTTATTTTATTAATTAATAAATAACTATATTCCTATGCAATCATGCATAACTAAAAAAAAAAAAGAAATAAATAAATAAATAAACTACGTTGAGTTGTGACAAATTGTCAAATTATTAATTAATTTCTTCAAAACAAAAAAAGATAATGTTTGAAGATAGCAAGTGTTTTATGATTCTATTCTATTGATTGCAAATGTTATTTTATTGAAAAATAGGTACTTTTATTTAAATATAATTTGCAAGAACTGTTATTATATGATTTCTCGCTTCTGAAATCACAAATCATAATCTCAGATAATAATGGCGAGTGAACAAGAGGGTTAAGATATTTTTTGCTCTAATTTTGACATATGTGCTGTCTGAGAATTATCAGAATTTAGGGCAAAGTTTACCCCCATTTTACTGTATGCAAAATATTAATTTTCCACATTGTGTTTTCAAAATGCCACTGTGTAATTTTTTTCATTTAAAATCTTTTAGAGAGGGAAAAATTATAACATCTTTTTTTGCGAGTCTCTCAAAAGACAATGCCTTTACTATGATATATATTTCCGATATACGTTGGCAACTAAGGGCACCTCAACGCCGCAAGTCCACCACGAGCAAGTCCCTGTCGCGACCGATTTACCGCAAATGGTTGGCCGCCAACCATTCCAGCCTCTTCAACCACCAACTGTTCCAACGAGACATAATATTATCGCTGTGTTAAGTGCATCTACAGAAGTGTTTGGCCGCGCGGCTTCCACCTTGAGCTCTATGCGCATGCGTGTGTATGTCGCGTGTTGATATAAAAGCACACACGAAACATGAGAAACTTTACACACGCACGAATTATTATACGAACAAACCTCATCGCATCTCTCGTAATTGTTTTAAATTCTTTGAAATAACCGCAAACTGAATTTTAATTTGTGGCAAATAATAATCTGCAGCAAACTTAATGGCCAAGTGTGAAAAGTAGTGTTTATTTATAGGAATTCTGTTGATTGATTTTAAAACCTTATTTATTCATAATCAATTACTTGTCTTGAAAATTGCACGGTAATGTTGCCAAAGATTATAATTATATTAAATAATAATATAATATTTATTTATTATAATAATAATTATAATAAATAAAATTGTTTTCAAAATAAAAACAATAAAAGAATGTTCAGAAATAATTTAAAGTAAAAGATGCGATATTGACGATTAATTGTAATAATAAATTAATAATGTAAAACATATTTATTTTTTGAAAAAAACAAGAAATTAATATATTCTTTAAATTTTTTGGAGTGAAATCTCATTCTAAGGAATGAAAATTAGCCAATCTTGAAAAAGGATAGCTCAATTTTCAATTTTTAAGAGTGAAATTTCATTCTTCAGAAAGTCACTCCAAAAGTTTTAGAGAGTATTTTACATATTAAAATGTAAAATTGTTAACTTGTTGCTGCGATCGTTATACTCTCAGTTAAGTTATTTTGCGTGAATATTCTTTTATAATTACATTAACTCATCTTTCTCTTATACAAACCAACTTTAAATTCATTGAAAGCCGAATCTATAATACCTCATATATATGTGTTTGTATAACCCTGGATTACAATGACCAACCAGCGACATGTCACATTTATAAGCTCGGGATTGAAATTTATTTGGCGAGATAAAGAGAAATCCATTACGAGTAAGGTTTTGTTACTGTCCTCATCAATTATAACAGTCTTTGTCGATAAGTTTGTTAAAAGCTTCATCACACATGTGTGTTACTGATGCGACGACAATGTCGATTGCGAATAGGAAGATAAAGTTAATATGATGCTACTTATCGCAATTTATGTTGGTCAGAAAATTTGAAAGGCTGTGTACAATTAGAAACGTAATAAAAATATACGTATTCGTTTAATCAGATGATAGTGATGTCATCTGAAATAAAATTCCGCGGACGAAATTTAATCGAAAATTATTAGAAACAATCATCTATCTTATCTGTTATCAAATCTAGTTTTTATACAGTTTACGCTTTTTATTCAAATATCGTAATTTTTTATACATATATTTGCAATTTTTCATAATACATATAAAATTATATCATAAAATTTGATATCGTTACTCTACAAAATGTTTGGAATTTCATTCTTAAAGAGTGAAAATTGAGCCAATTAAAAAAGAATAGCTCAACTTTCAATCTTTAGAGTGATATTTCATTCTTCAGAGTGAGATTCACTCCAAAAGTTTTAGAGAATACGGTATCATTAATTATATCTGCTCCATCTCCTGTCATATTTTAACGATATAACTTTTTTTTTTTCTAATAATGATATCAAACGTCATTGCAAAAGATTCACCGGCTAAAGGGATAATACAGACAGAAAGAAAGAGAAAGACAGGGATACACAATTACTTTATTCTCATTATAATGGGTCACGCGACAGAGAAATAACTGAAATAACATTAAAAGTACTGTCCAAACTCCAAAGCATGTTGGAGCAGTGTTGCGCATCGAACACAGGTAGGTGGCTGGCATAGCAAAAAAGTGATTATGTACCTATGGTCGTGTATACCGCTATCACGTTCCCTTCGGAATTCATCCGGCATATATGTATACTTCTCTCATATAGAAACATCGGCACGTATGTAAATCGCGCGTATTTTTTGTGTGTGTGTGTGTGTGTGTGTGTGTGTGTGTGTGTGTGTGTGTGTGTGTGTGTGAGAGAGAGAGAGAAATAAAAAACGAGATGAGAGGGGATGGGTAGGTAGGAAACGAGATAGGCAAAGGGTAGCAAATGAGGGGATTCCGCGGGTAACTCGATACATCGCCCGTCGTCATATTTTTACGGCCGCTGAAACGAAACACTTAAAACGTAGCAGCGGCGGCGGCGGCAATGTATACGCGTTATTACATTTACGCGATAGATCACACTAATTGCGGTGTACAACGAGAACGGCAGTCGCTCATAACTTACGCGGCCTGGTTACGAGTTTACGAGAGCCGCGAATCGCGGCGCGGCGGATACGTCACGCTAATCTGCGAAAATTACACAGAATTTATTTTTCTTCGGAAAACACGCCCTCTTCACTCCTCGTTTTCCATCCCATGTGATTTATAAAATAACCGTGTCGTATAAAATAAGCGTGCCACCATTATCGTAACAAATTGCGCAATGGAATTTCATTTGCGACTGCACGCGTTCCCGAAAAAAAGGCCACCGTCCTCCGATGACCTTCCATTTCGTCTGCCCGCGGGCACGGAAATTTTTGGCCGACCGATCGACATTTGCAAGCTTCCACGAGGAGGAAATTTGGCATCCATTGGATAATAAAATGGTACCTATAGTACAGGATACAAATGTCTATCCCACAAATAGCTAGAATGGCTCGCATTAGCATTGTTGGACGTTGAAGCATGTGGCGGATCGAAGGGAGAAAAGGAAGTAACGTCGCGAGTTTATATACACATATTTCCAGGGAAAGCTCGAAATATCCGAGACGTGCATTTCAGTAACGTTAAATGGCAAAACGTCACAAAATGAAATAAATTATTGCGGTAATATATTGCGTTACAGGCATTTTGTACAGAATGAAGAGTCTATCGTGAACAGCGGTAATATTTGTTGAACGAAACTACGCAAGTAATTTTTACATTTGGTATATAAAAATCAATGGGAGAGACGGTCACATATACACACAATAAATTGCCGTATATTTTACAACGTAGACTGAATAAGCGTTTATGTGGCAGAAAGTAGTAACGTATGATCGTGAGGTGTATAAATTTCGATATGCTCATACGCATGCGCGGATTTATAACGGGGTTAATAGGTATACAAGAGAATATCGATTATAAGACATAATAAAGATGTTCTAAAATTCATGAGACATTTTTTGAAACTATCAGAAAGATGTCTATATGACGTCTTTAAGAATGTCTTGATTTATGACAGTCTTTACAGACTTTGTCCTTATAACAGCTTAGATCAATATTACACGCGTCCGTTTTTTGTCGTACAATTTTTTCAAGTCTGTCGATTGGCTATAAGACAAAGAGGTCCTCTCTGTCATGCAGCCGATTGACACGTTTGAAAAATTTGTCGTACGACAAAAAACGGACGCATGTAATATTGGCCCTACTATTATTTTCAAGACTTGCTTCTGACATTCGTCTAAAAATAAAAATAAAAAATAAAAATAAAAATTACTGGTACAGAAACGAGTTGACAAGAGAAAAAATACGAAGCTGGAATTATCAAATAAGTTGGTATGATTAATTAATAATATCATACTTATACATCTTCAATAACGATCTATCTGTCATAATAGATATCAGTATTGTCGCTAGAAAAGCTGTGTAAGTATTAAATCATTAATATATCAATTTATCAGGCCATTTTATAACACCAGCTTTTGTCTTGTATTCTCCCTCTTGTGTTTCTCCTCAACGAATTTCCGGACAGCATAATTTACTTTTTGTATTTAATTTTTCTTTTTGTATTTTGAACCTAATATATTTATGACATAATTTTCATTTGTTCAATCTTTAGATAGTATTCATAATTTGTTCTGATTTCAAGATAGTTTTAATGTCTTAAAATGTTGATACGCCTCTGTGATTAGTTTATTTATTATTAAATTTAAGATAATTTATTGTTTTTAAAAAGAGCAGTTATAATTCAAGCTTGATCTTGGTACGTAATAATGTGTTAGAATGAATTTGTATATACATTAAATTCTCCAAATTTCGCGCCAATTAAAATTTTTATTTTAAAACGCAATCCTAATTAAAAGTAGAATAGTAATATAACATAAATTAAATTTACAAGTAATTTAATAATATATTTATATTGATAAGTATCTTAAAATATATATTATAAAAAATTTATTGTAACAAATATCAGCCCAATAGCGTTCTAAGATTAAAAATTTAATTGATGTGTACAGATTGTAGAACTGGATATAAATTATATTCACTCAAATATTAAAATTTGGATCTCTCGACATGAGGGGAAAATTACATATAATAAATTACTTGCTAGCTAAAGCTTCATTTTTTTTAGTTTTTCCTTAAAAACATAATAATTTCATAAACTTAAAAACTGTAAAATATGTGGCAAACTCAGATATCTGTCTGAGATCTACGTTATATAGAATTTAGAAGTATAAAATAATTCCTGAAATACTTAGCTGTCAACTGTCGCAGCACTCCTGCAGCGATTTTTGACAACTGAGAAATATACCGTTATTTCAGGAATTATTTTACACTTCTACGTGATATGTCGGACAGGTATCTCAGTTTGCCGTATATTTTAAAGGTTTCAGAACTACGAAATTATGGTTTTAAGAAAAAAATAAAAAATAAAGCTAATGTCATTGTTATATATTGTTTTTTTTTATCAACATTTAAACAAAAATATTGCAAAAGTATTTTTTAGACTGGTTTTTACGATTGACTGCTGCCAATCGAAAGTTGGCGAAAACGAAGGGAATACGCGTTTCACCGAGCGAATTGCATATCTCCATAACTACAATATATATCCTGATCAACTTTTAGACTTCTTATTGATCAAGCTTGATTTATAGCATATAATTATCAATAACTGTATTGTTAATAAATAAAAGTATTTTCGTTCACATGAGTTTTTTATTGATAAGAAATGAGTTCTCATTGTATGTACGTTCATTGACTGGATGTCGGGTAAATCTAAGATCTAAATCGATTAATCAATGAGATGTATTGTCAGTAAGGAACTTTAGTAATTCTCAGTTATGGTTAACACATAAGCAGAGAGAAACCTGAGAAAGGACATGACGGTCCAAAACCTGTAACCGCAAAATGTTGCTGCGTATTATCGCCCTCTGAAGAAGTGGAGATTAACTACACAACAATATCCTTTTTGCGGTGCTCCTGATGGAAATAGATAGTTGAAATCGTTAAAATAACTAAAATCTATTAAATTAATAAAGATTTCAACGATTTCAACGATTTATTTCCACCAGGTGCATTGCAAAAAAGTGGATATTGTTGTGTAGTTAACATCCACTTCTTTAGAGAACGATAGTGCGCGGCAGCATTTTGCGGTTATAGATTTTGGGCCGTCCTTTCTCAGGTTTCTCTCTAATCATAAGTTGAGTTCAGAATAAAAAAAAAATTTTAATTTAAAGAAAGGAATTTTAAACAACTTAAAGAAGAAATTTAAAAAAAGTTTAAAAATCTGTTTTTTTTTTAAATCTACTCCCGACTGCTATCAGAAGTTAATTATAATATAAACAGAAATCTTCAGAAAACAAATATCTTTCAATTAAAAAAAAATTAAATTAAAAAAAGTTTAAAAAATTTAGAATTAAAAATATAA
>NW_017259234.1:472754-473642 GCF_001594045.1 Atta colombica | reverse complement strand
TTTCTGAATTTTTAAAATTATATTTTTAAAATTTTATTTTTAATTATACATATATTTTTAATTAAAAAACTTTTTAATTTTGTTTTCAAATTTCTTTTTGTTTAATTTTAATTTTTTTTAATTTTAAAAAATTTGTTTTTTTTTAATTTTCGTCTACATTAACTTCTAGCAGCAATCGGAAGTGTATTTTTGTTTAAACAGATAATTTTGATTTTTAAGCTTTTTTAAATGTTTTGTTTAAATTTTTTGAAATTCCTTTTTTTAATTTTAATTTTTTTTATCTAAGTTTTCAATTAAAATTCCGTGCGAGCGTCCTAAGTCTTTAGACTACCGAGGCGAATTATTTAATTTTTAATTTAAACTGGTATTTTAGCACTTATTTTAAAGTGATTTTTTTTTTAAATAATGAAATAGTAATGAATTATAATTACTTCTTAAGTAATGGTAATTGTAACGAATTACTTTTAAAAATCAGTAACTAATAATGAAAACTTATTACTTTTTTAATACGGTAAGAAATAATTGTAATTTGTTACTGTTAAAAAATAACTTTCCATTCCTGAAGAAAAGTAAAATAATCGCGGTGACTCCTATAATCTCTTTTTCATTTTTCTTTAATAATAAATTGCATTTCCATCCAAAAGCAGATCCGCAAGAATGTTGTGCTTTCCTTAATAATTCAATTTCGTTCTTTTAATTGAATTTTTCAACCAAGATGCATTGAGACAAGGAAAGATTCCCAGATGTGCCTCACCGATTTTAATAAAACTTTATAAGTTTGTAAAGAAGATAAAAATGTTTGATACATATTTTTTATCAATAATCAAACATAATTAATCCTCGAAAATCGGTCAAATTTTCATTTTTTGGAAATATAACTTTGGAATG
>NW_017259234.1:461549-472654 GCF_001594045.1 Atta colombica | reverse complement strand
TTATATAAATATAAATTTATATAAATATAAATTATCCAGCGCTCCTCATCTGTATTACTTGGCACTCTCGAAGTCATGCAAACATGACTCTGGCGAATGCAACATGGCGGTGCCATGGTGGAGAAGAGACTTGCTTTCGAGAGATGCCAGACGCAATTTTTTTGTGCAATTTAGCGCAACATCAGGTTTTTAAATTCTCTATCATACTTCGTTCAGAAGTACCTATATATACATATATATAATCGAAAAATGAAATTGAATTTGTCTGAATTTCCAAGAACTTAAACATATTTGGTTGCTGATAAAAAAATACGTATTAAATATTTTTACTCAATCTACAAAACCCATCTCTAAACCAAATCTACAAATAGATTTAATTAAACTCGAAAGTCTTTCCTTGTGAGAAAAAAAGTTTGATATTTGCCATTATAATTGCATAATAAAATTAATTATGAAGAACAGATTAAGGGGCTTCTAAAGATGACTAATCATATTATATTATAAATAGCATTTCCACACAAACGATTTACGTGTCATTGACACATCACTAAATACTACTATTATATCAATATCTTACTCACGCATGCCGCATAAATTTTCGTATAACAATAACGTCTTAATTAGACGTCTAAGTTCTTTTAAGAACTCCACGTCGTTTCTTCATGGAAACTATTAGTCTGTGGACCACAATTTTATAAATACAAATTGCACAGTTTTTATATGAAGCAAACGTCACGACGTGATAGCTCTGGAGCGCCAACTGAGAGAATAACTAAGAATAACAGTGGAGTAGTTAGCGGGAAAAATATTTCTCATAAAGAAAATATTTATTACATAGTATGACCAACAAAAAAATTGTCATTTTCAGTAAGATAACAATTATAATATTTCCGCATTAATAGTTCCTAGTATTCATCACATGGAACATCTATAATTTATAATTCAGAAGTAACTCTTCATTAGTTTATTGAGTAAAATATGTCAATAAAAAAATACGAGATTACAAAATTGAAACTTTGTCAGAGGTAATATAAAATCCATCAAATAAATTAATATATTATAGGATAAAATTGATAAAACGTTAAAACAAAAACTTATTATTAGAATAAAGTAACTGATGCCTGTTTCCAATGTAGATTAACTTTAACTCGGTTCAATTTACTCCTCGTCTTTTTCTAGTTCTAAAGATTGGAACCGAGATTAAAATTGATCTACATTGGTGGAAATGAGCATTAGTCACATAAAAGTCAAAGATCAAATAATGTTTTACGAAACATACTAGAAATGATTATGAATTACAGTTAAATAGTTGACTGCAACCATTTTTCTCTCTCAATTTTTTAAAATTTGATCATATTATGTGATCTTTATTTCAATTTTAATGTTAGACTTCCCAATTTCTAAGATAATAGATCTTTAAATTGAAAGTATATTATTATAAAAAATGAAGGGGGTTTTTTTTATATATAATACATAACATTAATTACCTTCTAAATCTTTTAATGAATTTATCATAAAAATTATACAGTCAGATACAGATAAGAAAATTAATCATTTATCTTAAGGAAGAAATGTCTCTGATCTCAAAGAAGAAATGTTTAAAATAGAAAAAGAAAACTACGTATGTGAAACAAGAGAATGCAATTCATTATTCGAGAACCGCTTCTAGTTGTTGCAGGATTATAACACGCGTGTAATGCAGGAATCATCTCGACCCATGCGCGCCTCTTATGCATAAAATTAACAACTTACAAGGGGATTTCGCCGGCTGAGTATACAATTGCGATGCATCAACCAGCTTTATTCGTGACGAACCAATTGAAGCAGCACGATTGTATGCGTGATAATATGTAGTAAGCGGCCACGTCAGGATTTACACACAGACAAGATGAATAACAAGAAACACACTCTGCAAGAGATGGAGAAGCTACAAACTTCTCCAAATGAAGATTCGCTAGTTAGTTAAAATCGAATTCTCTAGATAGATATGATTGGGAACGAGAGACTATAGATTCAAGAAAAAATCCATTAGTCCTCTTTTATTATTTAAAAGTAATTTTAATTTATAAATCTACTATTTTATTAGGAAGTTTAATGAAATATAAATTGAGATTAAATTCTGCTCTGTCTCTCATAATTATATCACTAAAAATACTTATTGAAATTTCAATCTTTTCAAAATCTTTTCAAATGTTCGAACACAGATCCATATTGGTTTGTTCCTATTTTTGCGGTATTATAGACCACTAGAACATAATTGATGGAGTGATATTATCACGAAGTGACGTGCTCCGACGTAGCAACGGTCGGTCCAGAAGTGGGCTTTGCAATAATTAACCAGCCGTTGTAATCCGTCGTTAATTACGTACGGATTCAGAGGAAAATATCCCGCGTCACGCGACAGCGGGAACGATAATTATTCTGTGTTCCATCATGCACGCATGCAGCCGCGTGTCACGCTCGCACGCACATGGACGCAATACGCGAACGATTAATTACCTCGCAGTCGTCTTACGATCCCTCATATCTATGTTCGGCCATTAGCTTATCTCTATCCATGACAATATACGACGATGTCATCCGTACATAGACAATAATTTAGAGACGTACACTTCTTTATTTGCAGACATCGTAATTAAACTCAGTAAATTTAGTAAATTTAGGACAATCATTGGCTACTTTTAACAGAAGTTAACGCTACATTAGCGCATCAGGCTGCATTTTCAATTGCGTTTGAAAATATCTTATTGAACGCTCCTAAAATTATATAAAATAAGCGCGTGTGCTGTGAATAAAATTATAAAATATAATAACAACTTTTTAAATTCTGGTAAATATAAAAAAAATATTACATTTATTGTTATCATAATTACTGTATCATTGTATTAATCTATTCACACAGTTGGAGTTATTTTTAATTCATAATTCCTGTAGGTTATCATTATTTTTACCAATATATCGTTAATTTAATAAAAACAATAGAGTTATAGAATTTAATTCAAGAAGATCTATTTTTGACTAAAATTAATTTAATTTATTATTTTATTAAGAACGTATGTTAATATGGACAAATGTTTACTTTGAAACTAAAAGAAATAGATGGATTCACATAGTAATACACATGGAAATTAAAATTAAAAATAACAAAATGTTATTTAACTTAAGAGATAGGATTACCATTGCTTCTCTGATATCTAACGATGTATTTGTATATTTTCAAACAAATCCAAAATGTTATTTTCTTATGTTTTGACAGCGTTTCTTTGAATTTATCATTTGCAGGTTAAAGTGCAACATTTCACAAATCAAGTAGATACGTTTTGTGTCAAACACTAATGCAATATTTGGATATTTCGAAGTAGGAGGCAGTACAAAAATAAATGTTAATGATAGTATACACACGCGATTGTTATATTATATTATATTCTCTCACTATGCGCAGTGTAACATAATGTGCTATTATAAGCGAGAGAAACTAATTGTTAGATAGTCGTAGAGTTCGATATCATATCATACATTATGAAGGCCAATGAAAACACTCTCTGACACACGCTCTATTCGTAATTTTGGTAACGAAACTTCGCGTATGAGCGCACCGGTGCTTTACGATAAAACTGCAATTGTTCTTTCGTGAGAGCAAACGTGAAAACGGATATTTGGATAGCAGCATTTGAATGTTGTTGTATCGAATTTTAAACCGACTTTTTCCTTACTACGATACTTTTGTAAAAAGACGAAAGAATCGCGCGTTAATTCAGCACCGGACGAAATGTTATCGGCCAAACTTTCGAACTACAAGCTTCTCCTCTTTCCCACACTGTACAAGGTGACAAAAAAAGTTTGGCTACAAAGTTTTGTGTTTTTATTAAATTATTGCCCAGACAAGTAAGGTCATCATTTTGACGTAAAAATGATGATAAATAACGTCAGCTTGCTACCTGGATAATAACGTATATTAAAAAAAACAAACTTAATTATTAATTGCATCTTATTATTATTAATTATTAAAGAGACTTCATACCAAAAGATTTTCATTACCAACAAGTGAAAAGTGCTTTATTGATTACCTAAAAGAATTTATATACATAGAAACAAGTTTCTGTAGTAGTTATCACTAATACGTAATTTTCCAAAGCTTATATCAAAATTAAAGGTGATCATTTTGTGAATGTTTATTATTTTTAGTAATTATTTAATAAGATTTTTATTATTATTTAATAAGACTGGAGACACGGAGTCTTATAGGATTGATTCTGCATAGAATTGATCCATTAGTTATGTCTTAGCGCTGAGATGTCTATGCAGAATCCATTCTATAAGACTCGTAATGTTCGTAAAATTTGTAAGAATTTATGACTAATATTCTAATTTTATACCTAAGATGTACGATTATTAGTAAATATTTATTATTTTTTGGTTGTAAGAAGCTGTTTGTAAAAATAATATGTATAAAGATATAAACATTTAAAAATTCTTACAAATTTTACAAGAATATTAATATTACGAGCTTTACGATTCTGCTTAGAATTTAAGCATAACACTTCAAGTTTATTTTCTTAATGTAGTCTTATAAACTCAATATTCCTAAAACGTTACATAAATATTATTCATAATATTAAGAATTTTTATTTTAGATCGCATATGTGAGAACACAATTAATACCAGAAATTAAAAGGCCTACAACGATCATAGCGGATCTTTTAATGCTTTAAATATAATTCAATCTTGAATTACTATATGTACTTGCGTATATATTTGTAATCTTTCAATGTTATTTATTCTTTTTTAAGATTCATATAACATTTTAAGAATATTACGTTTTATAGAGACATTATTAATAATTTTTTTTAAACACAAAACAGAGTGATCTTCAATTCCCCAACAGATGGAAATTTTGGCGCTGTCTTTTTGGTATTAAATAAGATGTAACTTGTGATCTTTTTGCATGTACATGCAAACTCTTTCTCGATGGCAGCGCTCTTCGAGCAGCGCAGCTTTTTCAGAATCGGCACGCCGAAGGAGAGAGAAGATTGTCATCTTTGAGATTTAGTAGGTCGGAGACCCCCGCACGATACGTCGCGACTCGACGTAAGAACTTTCGAACGAACGAACGAACGAACGAACGAACGGCAAACTTGGAAATTTTCTATCTACGTGCGTTCGACATTTACAGTCTACCCTCGGGATGCGACCGAAGCTACGCTGGCAATAAAGTTTTAATCGACGATGATAATTTATGAGTGCGCCGGCGGAACGCACGGAAAGAAGATCGAAAGGCGAAAGACGGTTAGCTTGGGCTCGATCCTGACTCGTCCCCGGAATTTCACGTACCGATAACTCACAGTTAGAGTTCGTTAACGAGAAGTCGTCCATTAACCGCGAGAATGCTTTTAATGTAAAGTGGACGAACTCGTAAAGCTTCAGGCGCGCGCACGCATCCCCATATCTACGTAGATCAAACCTCCATTCTCCGGCCACATCGCAACGCTCTCGTTTCACTACCTTTACGATTTTACGCGAACGTTTCTTGCACGAAACGCGGTAGTATCGCCTGCGGAATGACCGCGCCACCGCTAGAAAATCACCTTTAACCGCCATAATAAATGTCCCCGTATTCGTAGGGCTTTTTCACAGCGCTCGGCCGCCTTTAAACGAAACCTTGGTCGTTCCATTTTAATCGACTTCGTCGTACCGGTTAAATCAGAGCGAATTTTTTAAATTGCGAAATTCGAAATTCCTTCGCGTATATTTCAAATGTGAAAAAATGATTAAAATGAAACTTTCAACGGTTCAGTGTGACATAATTTCTCGTCGCGAGCATAAAATGTTTCCTCTTCGCACACTTTTTATATTTATATTATATTTATTTTTCAATGAAATCATTTATTCTTATTTTCTTACTGAAAAATTCATGTTAAGTCTAATAGTTTTTATTTTTCGTTAAAACTCCATATCGATCGTAATTACACTAGTTTTACAAAAATGTTTTTTTTTTTAAAGAACTTCGAATCAGATAAGGTGTTTCTTATAGATTCTTGGATGCTGAAAACAATGTTGCAAGTTAGATTTCACACTTAAAGTGTGAATTTTCAAAATAATTAAGATTTAATGTACAAAAAATGATTTTTTACATTTATTGTAAAAAAAAAGATGTACATTATTTCGAAATTCTAATCAGAAGTCATGAATGTGTTATACATTTCCTATAAAACTTTTTTTTTTTTACTTTAACAACTTACCTTTTAGCAAAGCTTACGAAGGATTCAAATACAAAAATTTTCTGTAATAATAAATATTTTATCTATGACATTAAAGTCATTATACTTATAATTTCTAGTTTGTGTTTAATACACAGTATAATTTAAATCCTTCATAACATAACATAAAAAGTAAGATATTAAAATAAAACGATGTATTTTATAGAGAATAAACAATACATTCATGATTTTTAATCGAAATTTCAAAATAATATTAATCTTTTTTTCACAAAAAAATATAAATGTTATTTAAAAAAAAACATTTTTTGAACATTTTTTAAATTTCAGTTATCATAAAAATCTGATGTTTTGAAATTTGTTGGCTTGCAGCATCATTTTTAACATTCAAAAATCAACAAGAAAAACCTATTCAATTCAAAATAATTTTTACTGTAAGCGCTATCGCGATTACAAACGTGTTTTTCATATAAAATAATATTGCAGAATACTTTGTCGTAAAATCTTTCTGCAATTGCGATAAATATATTTTTAGTTCGTCTGAGTTTTCCATTTGAATTTAATCACGGAATCCAAAAGGAGCCGTTGACCTACATTGAGCGCACGGCTGAGTGCTGAATACTCTAGTTTATGGTGTTCACGCAGTAATTCGTTTAACGCAGATCAAAGTTCTGCGGCGAGTAAGTTAGTCGGCGTTAATAAATAGTTTAGCACCGAACTACAAGTGGGCGGCAGTAAATTGAGAAAGTCAGAGAGAAAGAGACAAAACAAAGAGAGAGAAAGGGCAAAATAATAGCCATCGATAACTTTCCCGCCATTTCTATTGTTCGATAATGCTCGCATATATTTTAAAAAAGCTTTTCTCATGATACGAGAAGAAAAAATCAAAACTTATTGTAAAAAATCTGTAGCACGTAAATTAAAAATTAATAAATTCTATTAAAAAAATACAATTTTGGCTAAAAATATAAAGCACTCTTAACAAATTGACGTAAACGTTTTATATCTAACGAAAAATAAATTAAAAGCAGTTTATTAAAAAATAATATTTATTTTCATAACAATTTCAATATTAATTTTATTAATTTTTCTTTGATTCTTATTATCGTCATTTGCAAAAAAAAAATGTGATAAATTAAGAGTATTTTATACTTATATAACCGAGCTTGTATAATACACTTGCATGTTGAAATGTTTACTTAATAAAAAGAAAACGATAATTTTTTTATATTAAAAATCATTATAAATCTTAATTTAGTTTATCATTTACATTTTTCATTTACTTTATCTTTTTTTACAAGAAAAAGTTTCCAAAACAACATTGAGTATCTTTTAAGACTGTAAAGTGAGAAATTATGTTTGAAGATTATTTGCACATAAATCAGTTGAAAGATCCTCAGACTATCAAATTTCATCACTAATAGATAAAATGATTTTTAGTATACTTGGAACATATAAAAAAATACGTGTCGCTCATTTTTGTCTGGAAAATAACATATTAAAAGCTCATTAAAATCGGAGAGGAATAATTAGGGCCTTTTCTTGAGCAAAATTAATTAGATAATTATTCAATTTAAAATACAAAAAGATAAATATAGTAGGTCAATGAGAGTCAGCAACGATAAATGCAATTATTAAATATATAGTGAACAATCAATAATCAGATATTGGATTGATGTCTTTTTTTGAACGTTTCGACTCTCTTTGGAGTCTCCTCAGCAAGAATGATACAAGTATAATTAGTTCACATGCAACAATATGTAAACTTTTATTTATACAATAGACATAAAAGCGTAACACATTTATTGATTTATATTCACCAGCTTGTATATTGATAATAATCCAGTCATTATTGCTAATACATAAAGGTAAATTTTGGCATGATGTATATGTAAATTCTAGCATTTTTTCATGTATAATATTGTGCTCTTGTGTAATATAAGTTACATATATCGGCAACTTTTTGGAGTATGGTTCATTAACCACATTTATATAAACTATATTTAGACGAGATATTCGCTTCACATGCAGCACATGATAGCACACTTGTTTTGTCCACTCAGTGAATCTGTTTGTTACGTTCATATATTGTTCAGATGCATCACGCAGTATATTTTTTTATATTATATAATATTAAAAAAATTTTCGAGAGTGTCGGGGTACTGACGGATGTAAACTTGCTGAATTTATAAAGTTTAACATTACAGATTATAACAGATTACATTATAAATATATATGAAATTGTTAAATTTATCTACATATTATTTTTGTGTAATTTTTAATTATAATATTCACTATTACATTTGATTATGTAGGTAATAAATTAATTATTATATTACAGTTGTTACTTACTATATAATCGTATATTTTTATCAAGTATTCCTTCAGATAGTTCTTTATCTAATGAGCGTATAAGAAATAATAAAGATAAGTAAACCACAATAATTATAAAAGTATTATATTTAGTGAACAATAATCAGATATTGGATTGATGTCTTCTTTATTTTCAACGTTTCGATTCTCTTTGGAGTTTCCTCAGCAAAAATGATACAAGTATAATTACATAATTAAAAATAGCTTACATGTCCATAATGCTTGAGTTACATACTTGAACATACTTGACATGTTGTACACGGACGTATGTTCTAAAAATGTGTGATCTTTATATTTAATTTTAACATTTCTACTTTTTAAGTTTTAATATGTTTAACAAAGCTTCAGTAGATGCTTCGTGTTCCGTGATGATTAACAATGCTGCATCTTTATCAATTGCGAGTGAATTGCATATTCAATAATAAAAAATTTGTTCATCATATACGACAGGCTCGTGTTAATTACGACAAAAATATTTGGCAAAAACTTATAAATCATCTAAATCATCTAAATTGGACTTTTTTAATATACTCGTACATATTCTCAGTCGTGTTCAAATCATAGATGACGCATATTACTTTTTTTCAATAAATCGGCTCGATTTCAATCTCTTCAAAGCACTTATGTATAGTATTATCTATCAGAAGAGATGAATTATGCAGCGTAGTCCTATGTTCAAAATTTTAGAACAAATATCGGGTTTTTTCTCATTTTCATAAAGTTCCGAAGTTAAGGTAAATAATAATAAACAAAAGATAGATTTTCTAATGAACTTCTCAGTGATTAATAGTTAATCAAAGAAACGGCCTAATGAGAGTACAGCGCGGTTTACAATGTATAAATTAATAAACCTTTTATAATTTATTCATCAAAATTTATTACATAAATAATGACCTTTGATTTCGGATGTTTCAATTCTCTTTTTGAGTCATCATCAGCGAAGAAATAAATAAATTGATGCCGATTTCGTCGGGGGATTTCATCAAAGATAAGTTCACTCACAAGTGAATCTTATTAATCGGTGATTCTTATTAATAATGTAACATATCCTAAATGTTTTAGACATGATAACATGTTTACGTTACAACTCAAGTGTGTCTCATCGATTAATAAGATTCACCAATTTACAACTGATTTAATGTCAATTCAAGTAATTGTCTTCCAAGCTTATATGCTTATATGCTTATCTCGATTCTTGAAAACAATTGACACTTCTAGCAATCTGTGAGTGACTTATCCTTGATGAATCGACATTATTTATTTATACTTCGCTAATGATAATTCAAAAAGAGTCAAAACGTCCAAAATAAACTGTCATTTATGTAATCATTTTGATGAATAAACTGTAAAAAAAAATCATCATTAATGCATGTGCATTGTAAATCGCGCTGTATTCTCTCATTAGCCCGTTTCTTTATTTAACTATCAAATAATAATAAATTTGGTAAAACTATACTGTTACTGTAATAATAAAGCAATATAAAACTCTTGTTATTCATCAATACTTAGGAACACATTCGAAAAATAGATAATATTAGATATTTTGTACATCATTAGCTTAATATTTAAGATTAGAAGCCGCAAAACGAGCATGCACTCTGAATTCTCAGGACTGTATGACTGCTGTCGTTTCTAATTTAATATAGTTTTACAAAAAACCAAATCAGTATGATTAATATTTTCTTTAGAGTTTTTCTAATCACTTTCAATGTAGAACAAGTTACCAAAATATGAAAGACAAAAGAAATTAAGCGGACAAAGTTTGTGTCAATCATCAATCAAAATTTGAGTCAATTTTAATTCAAGTAATTTGATTACATTCAAAGATTGAGATACACTCATCTAGAAGTGAAATGTTCCAATTTGGAGTTTAGAATTGATATAAACTACACATTGATGATGATCTGAAATGGAGTCAAAATGTTTGTGATGTAAAAATTTAAATTAGTTAACATGTATTTGTTAGTTGCACTCCAATAATTGTGCGATTCTCATTTGCCTGCTTAATTTCTTTCTTTTTTGAATATCCGAGTCTTTGAAGTTTTTTCAATTATTTATCAAAATATAAAATGACAAGAAATTAATTGACGTACCAAATGTTCAATTTTATTTTAGCAAAACCAATGTTAGCGTTAGACATTTATAAGAATCTAGATTTTAAAGAACAATTAGTAATCATTCTAAAATTTGGCCGAGATGAAAGGAATGGACGCATTGTAAAGGAATGGTGTTAACAAGCAATATTACTTGGAACAAAGTGTTAACTACAGATATACAAACAATAAACGTTTAGAATATTTACCGAAATATTCCGAAAATGTTCCGAAAATCATATTATCATCATTGGCTATATTAATCGATTAATGGCATATTTTACTTTAAGTATGACATCGCATTATAGCTTTTCATTCTATTATTGCAAAACATACGAAAAATGATTTAATATTTATATAATAAAACATTTTGAAAATATAAGTACCCAGGTAATAATATTTTTTTTATAAATATATATTAATT
>NW_017259234.1:458876-461133 GCF_001594045.1 Atta colombica | reverse complement strand
AATCCTTTTTTCATAATTTATCTTTTTCGATTTTCCTTTTACGATTATTTTTTTGTTTCTTGAAAGAGATCAAATAATGTGATATATGTATATATAATATATATACATTGTGAAAAGTAATGCCTTAAAAAGAACGAATCATGTGGTTTTATCAATGTCGACATTTTGTTTCAAGTGAAACAAAATGTCGACATATTGTTAAGAAAAGTACATATTAATACTTATTCATATATAATATAAAAAGATAGAATTATGATTACAGAAATCAAGAAATACAGTGGCTTCGAGAATGTTTTAAAGACAAAATACAACTAATAAGATAAAGAAAGTAAATTAAATAAATACATGTGTGTGTATGTGTGTGTGTGTGTGTGTGTGTGTGTGTGTGTGTGTGTGTGTGTGTGTGTGTGTGTGTATTTAAATAGTGTAAGATATTATAATCATGATTTTTAATATGACTGTTCTAATTATTCTGCATAGAAAAGAATTATGTTGAATTAAACTATAGAAAAATCAAAATCAATAATAATAATAATATCATTTAAATTTTACAATTTGGTACAATAAATATAAATACTGCAGAATTATTATATACATATATAAAATACGTCATTCAATCATTTAGAAATGCATTTTTTAATTATAAATGATTCTGGAGCATCTCGCATGATTCGCTTTGCATAATTCTAACAACAGTTTCACCTACAATTCGCAATGCATAACAGCGTGCGATCACGTGATATAAATCATAAGGTCATTTTGAAGCCACAGGAGGCCTTAAGCAAATTTGCCAGTTAATGGATATGAAATTTACTTTCGACCCTCGCCTGCACTGTGGAACGCTCGATTAACATAACGATTATTATAACGAACTTTCGATACACCCGTCGTCCTATCGCACTGTTTTGTTCTTCGTTACCCGTCCCTTTACCCCATGTTATCGCATCGAGTATTGTGTTGCAATTACCGAGTAACCTGCCCTTTAGAAAAAGCTACTGTATAGCAAACGATAATTTTGATGAGAATATCATGCAATTCCTTCCACGTATTCTTCCGCCGTATATAAGTATTCAATTACAATTAGAGACGTGAGCAACTTTAAAAGTACTGCACGCTGCGGTTTCTGCTAGCAAAATTACAACAGCTCATAAATAACTGAAGAAAATAAAATGTTTGAAAAAAAATGTCTGGTTAAATTTGACTTGAAAAATAGAAACTTCGATATTACAGTCCATTCAATGGTTGAATAGCAGAACGAATGCTGAATAAATATAAAGACGATCGCGATTGAAATGGATTATCATAGAAATAGATACATATAAAATTCAGTTATACCAAAAAAAAATTCTAAAAAGAAATCATGGCATAATTACGTAAAAGAAAATAAAAAAAATACAAAAACAAGAAATAATAATATAATCAAATAATGTGAAAGAAAAAAGTGGATATTGGTATAGGCAGTAAAGTTTTGATTGCACATGTCTGAAAACAAAACAGATAATATTGAATTCTGTTGTAATACGTGCATCATAAACTGCCTGAGTGACATTTAAAATAAATTTCAATTTCCACTGTTAGATCTGCAGTTAGATCCAATTGGAATATACTCTGTATACATCCTGTCCGTTTCAATGATTGATTTTTCCTCTACCGTTCCTCTAAATACTCTTCTCTCGAGTGAGCGCGGTAACCTTCTGTAACCTTCGGTCGCTGCTGCAAAGAGAGCGGCATAAGTGGTGCAAGAATGCATCGAGGAAACCGACCAAGAATTATACGTAGCATGCATAAATGCAACGACTTGTGCGCAAATACGTTCCTACGCCGAGACACGCAATGTAATGAAATTCATCGGTGCAAGAAGCGCGAGTAAAAACGAGATGTGGAAGAAGAAGAGAGGGTGCAAGAAAGGAAAAGCGGGAAATACGTGACGAAACAGGGACGAGAGAATCGGGGCATTAATTTGAATTCCGAGTGAATTGAGTTCGACCGCGCTCGAGAATCATCCTCGGCACTGTTGAATAACATCGACGTCAAGACGCGTCTTGCCCAATCAAACACCTTTATGATATCATAAATCAATGGGGACTACGCGTGTCCGCCGGAAGCACGGAAGTGCAATCGTGCGGCAATTCTGTCGGATCCCAAGTTCGATGTAGCTTTTCGAACGAAGTCAGTAAATCGTCCATCGTAATCCGAGATTGCTCGAATCTCTGTAAACGTACACGATCGACAGTGTGAATTTTGACATTCAATGTTA
>NW_017259234.1:454402-458776 GCF_001594045.1 Atta colombica | reverse complement strand
TATATATATATATATATCTTCTTTTTACTCGATAAATTTGCAGCAATATTGGACAGTTCAACATTCAATGAGAATGACTGATAGCCATTCTCACGAGGGGGAAAATTCGATATTAAAGCGCGCACGCAAGCTCTAGCTGAAATTCTTGCATTTCGCCAGCTAGAAACTCATCAACGCAATCTCTCCATATTGTGATACACGCATTTGTACATTCTACTCTCGCGGTCGTGCCTGATTACTAACCCACTCTTCCCGCGTGCGATCTATCGATCCGTAAGCGCGCAAGCCAACCGGGTCTACGTGAATTCATCGTTAATCCTTGCAGTTCAATTATTCTCGTCATAACCGCGCACGTCTCTGATCGCTCCGCTTCAATTACTTCTAATTCCAATATATTCCACATCGTCCCACTCGACGTTCGTCAGAAGATCGTGCGTTTCTCTTTTGTGCTCCTATTTCATTTATGTGTGCTACAAATTTCCGATAAATGATATTGTAGCGTAAATGTACATAGCTTGAAGATTATTACAATACATAGAATCGTGACGATACTTATTGTCGCTTAATTATTTTACACGCTTTCACCTTGTCATGTGTTATTTCTCGCGAGTTTGAAAAGTAAAACATTTTTTCATGCTATAACACAATACACACAAAGATGTCATCGCATGATAGAAAAATGATAAAAATAAAAATAATAATTTATGAGATAATGAAAGGAAATCGATCATAAAGGCTAATATAATTGTTGTGAAAAACGACACATTTTATCAGCATATTGCTTAGGAAAAGTATGACAACTATGATAAAGGATGAAAATTATAGAACTCTATAATAAAATTCCAGTGTTCGAATTTTGAAAATTCATGACTTATTGTTAATTTTAAGAAAAATACATTATAATTGAAAGTATGACAAGAAAATTAAAATGCGTATTTATTGTCCTAATTAAAACGTTGTTTTAATTTAAAAAGAATTTAAAAAATGTTCTACTGAAAAGTTGCTAATTTTGAGTTGTGCCACTTTTCTATAATAGGATGATACGTATGTACATACAAGCAAGTTAGAAGTCACCTAAGTAGAACAGACCAGATCCATATATCGGACAGTTACTCTATATCGTCAAACAGCAAGATATCTTCAAAAAAATATAGTCTAAAATAAAAATATCTGAGAAAAACAGTTTGAAGTATGTATTTTGACAGATAAACAAAAATTTAGCTAAATAGATCTGAAAATAAATTTGGTTGAACTATCAAAATTAATTATGTAGAACGCTAAAGCTGGTTGCTAAAATGTCAAAACTTTTTAGGTATAATGTTTAACTGTCCTACATTATTTTGATAGCACAAAATTATTTTCAGATCTACTTAAGTTTTTAGATACTTCAGCAAAATTGTTTTTACTGTGTAAAGTTAGGCATTTTTATTTCGTGAATTTAATTGTTAAGCTACTTGTTTTAAATTGAATTGTTATTTACATAATCTTTGCTTTGGTTACGAATTTTTTAAACTGACTTCACTGCGTTATGTCTGATGGATTATCATTAGCCTCTTTTCCTGTGAGCTACGGCGCAGCGAAGGAGGATGAAACTACTTCAAAGACATGAGTGCGACACAATGTCGCAAATTAAAGCGGAACGACGGCTAAGAGAGGCCGCATCCTTCTCCTTGCTTCCTTGTTCGGAGAAACCAGTAAACCAAACCCTCTTCCTCTCTCGTACCTCTTCTGCTCCGCAGCCACCTGGGATTTTCCGGAGACGCGTCAGTGGTAAAGGTCAGACTTGCGTCAGACTAGAGGGAATACCGCGACTAAGTTGATCCGTGATTCACAAAAGATCGATGAACGTCTCGGTCCGCGGAGACCAACGCTTTTTTCGCGAAAGCAGCTCGTGAAAAAGCTCAAGTTAATATCAGTATTACATTCGCCCGAAAGAAATTGCAATTGCTCTTACTATTTATGTCGCAATTGCTCTTACACTTGATAACTTATAAAGGATTATTTTGAGTTGGAAAGAAACTAATCGGCAATTTTTCGTCAAAAATTTATGTTAAAATAAATGTTTAAAAAATTGCCTTCAATTAAAATAATTGCCGTTTGAATCTACTATTCTTCTCTATCTCTCTATCTCTTGACCTAATTCTTGATCTCGGTTACGATTTGAAAGCACTCTCCATTGAGACCTGCTGCATAATTGAACGGAATAAATAATAGCCCGATATATGGCGTAATGTTTTGTAAGTAAAAACAAAGACTATTTTAATCAAACTTTGAAATTTAGTTAAAAGTAAATCTGAAAATAATGCTTAACTATCAAAATAGTTATTATAGAACGCGTAATGAGCAAAAAATTTTGATATTCTAGCTAAAACGTCCTATATAATTTTGATGGTGCAACAAAATTATTTTCAGAGCTATATCTAGCTAAATTTTTGATAATCTAACGGAATTATTTTCAAATCTGTCTCTAGCTACATTTTTAGATGCTTTAGTGAAACCATTCTTTCTGTTGGCTGAAGAAGTTTTCACCGCAGGTCCACCAGGATTTCTAAAGTGTATAAGACGATATGGAGTCGAGCGTCATGTTACAAAATGATCTTCATAGGTCGATAACTTCTTCCCCAAAAAGCCAATCTTTTATCACCGCGAAATCCAATTTTTCTCAGAAACATAGTAGAAAATAGTAAATCAAATGGCAATTATTTTACTTGAAAGCAATTTTTTAAGTAAATTTTATTTTTACAAATATTTTTTATGAAAAAAACCTAATATAATTTTCTCTCCAACTTAAAATAGTGCTGTGACATATCTTATCAAAAATTAATATGTGATATTAAAATACATACAATTGATAGATAATATATTCATTTTAATTGTAAGCCGTAATAAACTAACGTTGTGTCGAACGATAACGTTAACGTACGCTACGTACGTAGCGCAAACTACATCCAGCGTTTGCGAAAATGACTTGTCGAGTTTTCTTACGGGTCTCACTCTCTTCTAGCCTTAAAAGGAAAAAACTTACGAAGACGAGAGAAGACTAGTCTCGAGGAAATGCGGATACAAGTGTCGGAACGCCGTAGCAGCAGTGCCAGACGGGAGCTCAACTGATTACTTACACGACAGTGGGCGAGTGCTTCAAAGACGACAAGTACACACTGTATCTCGAATTAAAGAGGGACAACTCTCCCCCCTCCCCCCCCTCTCTCTCTCTCTCTGTTTTCCTTTCTCTTTGTTGCTACCTCTCTACTCGCTACATCCGCGAAGCAGCCCTCGAGGATACCACAAGCCTTTGGCCTTCTGCCGGTCCGCTTTAGCTCTGCCTTCAAATGTAAGTTGCGGACTTTGCCATGACGTAAGTTTTAAGTGACGTACCTTTGACTACCATCTGCCTCAGCTAAGCTCACGAACACAAAGAGTCCGGAGAGAGAGAGAGAGAGAGAGAGAGAGAGAGAGGGGGGGGGAAAAGGGAAATGGAAGATGCCACAAATTAATACCACGATACACCAATGAATAAGGTTTCCTCGGTATCGATCGTATCTCTCTCGGATTTTCCAAATAAAATTGTTTCCTGAATCCCAAACGCAAAGAACGATACGTCGTATAGGTATATAGAAAAATAAAAATCTCTTACAAAGATGAAGAAATGCTCAAGAGATATATTGTGCAAACGGAGATACAGAGAAATAAAAATACATAGGAGTTATTGATATTTCAATTACAATTTCGATCTTCTTATTAATTAATTCTTATTATTAATATAGATATAAATATTTTTTATCAATAATGATATTAATACGATAATATGAAACGGAATTTTACATTTGTCGAACGAAAGGAATTTTATTGAATTTCTATAACGATAGTATCTCGTTCTTATTTTAATATCTATATGTTATATAAAATGTCATTTTCTTGTTGAATTTTATTATATTGAACCATTTAGGTTATATTAGATATTTGACCTTTGGCTAATTGTTTATTCATTTTCAAATCGCCATAACATCTACTTAGAATTTCGGTATAATTTCATGGAGGCATAACGTCGTTATAGCGGAACGTGTCAAAATTTTCGCCGTAGCCACTAATTATACGTTTATGCGAGATTATTGTATCGACCATTTAGATTTTCTATGATATGCATGCCATGCAAAGCAAAATCGTTTTACAAAGTAGCGTAACGATCGCGATTATCGTGCGGTCACGAAACACTATTAAAAGTATAATACGTGCTGATTTGTACGTAGATAAGTGATATGGTTTAGTAAAATTCAATATCTGTTATTGAAAAGTGAGGAATTACATTTTCTATTCGCTACACACACACACACACACACACACACACACACACACACACACACACACACACACACA
>NW_017259234.1:447210-454201 GCF_001594045.1 Atta colombica | reverse complement strand
ATATATATATATAAACATATATATATTCATTATCATTCACATTATAAAGATTATACTCGTTATATCAAAAGAAAGAAATTAAAAAAAAATTCATTTTTTTCACCTTATAATGATGGAAGCCAATGCAACTATATATTAACAACAATTTTAATATTTATAAAATAATATTTCTTGTATTTCATTCGACTAAATTACAAGTCAGATAACATTCTCATCCTTCAATTTATCAAAGCCATGTTATACAATAATTAAGATCACGCGGAGAACGAAAGATACATTTAAAACTATGTCTCGATATTAATATTCGATAACTATAAAGTTAGTTCATCGGTACGTCGCTCCTCCCTCCATTTCACCCTTCTACCTCCTGCTTTCATTACTCCTTATAGCAAAGCGACGACGCGGAACGATCGATCGGTCGCTCGCTCGGTCGCCGCGTTTCGGTTGCCAACCAGCCGGGATTTCCGAAAGGATCGCGCTCAACAAAAATTATTCAGCGTCATAAGGCCCCATGGCCTCTCTAATCGACGATGGAATCCATAAATTCGTCAACGGTACCTTCGTCATTTCACAGCAGCACACGAAGCGACATAACGATAACGTGACTAGTAAAACGGCTATCCGTTGCACATTGCGGCGCCATTATCAGCAACGGTACACGGTACGCGCGACGATTTTCATTTCCCCGTTTTTATTGGCCCGTTAAAAGTTACGTCCCCGCCGTCATTTATGCCTGATTAAAGTTTAACTTGATTCGTAGCGCAACCTCCGCGCAACGAGGCGGCCTTCCTACCCTTCGCGCGACACTCCAACGAGCTATACAAACAGCTCTTGCAAAGGCAACTGACGAGTTTTTGCCGGAAATTGCGAACTACACATACATATACATATACAAAGTAAATCCGAACAAATTTTGCTGTACGGATCGTAACTTTATTTTAACGTAATTAAAATTTTTTAATTTTAAGGAACAGAAGAGACTAAAATATTCGTAAGGATACAATGCAACAAATTTTAATCAACTTTTTGTTTCTCAATAAGTTTCTCAACTCGCCTGACGTAATGATGGTTATGATGTAATTGTGACGTTTTATGCTGTGGGGATAATTTAGTTATTGTAACCATAAAAATGATTGAAATTAAAAACTGACTATAATTATAATCATACTATAATTATAATCATTTTCGATTGCCTACTATATAGGTATATTGGTTAATAGAACAGTACATATAGTTATTATTATTACCACAGTAATCATAATCATAATTATAGTAACATGTAATTATAGTTACAAATACTAACAAAATGTTTCTCTTAGTGTAGCCATACTAAATGTACACACATCAATTGTAATGTTTTTTTTTTTCAGTACTTTTGTTATTCCAGACCAAAATGAATTTTAATTCACCTGCTAAACCCCATGAAAATAAGTAGATAGATCGAAACGTAAATAAATAGGTAAGTTAAGTGTATGGAAAAGTTTTTTATGTATTTTTAGTATTCTTACTCCCATATATGTTAATAAAATATGTCAACATATTAATAATTTTATTATTAAAAGTAATATTGGATCACTTTATTTTCAATTTTTCTGACATTTCTGAAAAAGAAGGAAAATACTTGTATTATATTAGATATATATTATATATACAAAGTGCTCCAAAAATAGATGGCTAAACTTCGGCATCGTATTCTACTGTCCCTAAGGAATGGATGAAAAAGATCATATAAACACAAGTTCAGAAATTCTTCCTTTTTGAAATATAAATACTTTTTGTTTATAGAAGAATATTTTAAAAGTTTGTAATTTATTTGAAGAAATTATTGAAAATACCTTATTGAAAATATCTTATTTTTCACAATACAGACGCTGAACTTCTCTGAAGTTTCCGTTAACTCATCTATACATGAACGAATATATCTGTTGCCTCAATATTTGAATAAATCAGCTTGGTAACACTAGCTTAATCATGCAACGTTTAGATAAAAATTAATTTATTACGATGAGCTGCCTTTGATGACAGTATACTCTATCACAATATTTACTTCGTTCATGTAAACTTTTAAACAAAAAGTGTTTATCTCAAAAAAAAAAAGAGTTTCTGGACTTAATATGTTTATGTGACATTTTTCTATCTTTATGGACAGTAGAATAGGATATTAAAGTTTGGCTACGTATTTTTGGTACGCCCTGTATATGTATTTAAATGACCTAAACACAATTTTTTCTTAAAATTTTCTTTTGCTCTCTGTAAATATTTAAGAATATCTTTTTGTTACAAATATTTTCTCAAATATATTTTCTCTTTTGAATCTGATTATTATTTTAATTTTGGACTCACAATCAATAAAAAATTAGAAAAAGTAATCGCAAAGCGATTAAATAGGTTAGATTAAATAGGTTATAGAGAGTCTGATTATCTTATTTTATTCCGTAATTAAAAGAAAGCTATAAAATTTAAAGCTGTTTAAATTTGTACGGTTTATTTCAAAAATAAAGTTTTTAATTTCTCAAACTCTGTAAATAATGGAATTTTTTAAATGTTTTATTCTTTTTCAATTAAAAACACATGAGAACACCATTTAAATGATGAGAAATAAAAAACTTGTAATATAGTGTAATTTGCTTATTATATAAGTATCGTAATAATATTATTGAAGAATATTTTTTCAAGAAATTGCCAAATTATTCATAATATAAAAAATGTTAAGAGTCTATTCTTCTGCAGTTCGCGATTGCACATTTCTCTATATTTAAACGCTGATATCGCAAACAAACTTTCTTAAAAGTGCCGGAATTTGAAAATGTTCTACCATTATCATGGTACGTCGATTATCGATTTCGAAATTTTGGCAAAGCCATTGCTCGGAAAGCGCATTAACTCTTTTATTTACGACAGGCTTTGGAAGATGATGGTAGGCTATTAAAACTTTCGACTTTTAATACTCAGAGACTGAGTATTTAAGATAATTTTTTTGTGTGTAGAACTAGGTTTCAGGTAATTTTCGTTAAAAGCTCATAAAATATTGAATCGAATGGGATGCGAATGGCTCGCAGTGCAATAACAGATACTAATAAAAAAAGTCGAAAATTATTTAATTAGAGAATTTTTATTTATCAAATAAAATACTAATGTCTTTCATTAATACATTTACATATATAAATAATTAAATTGCTGAACGTGAAGGAATAGAAGATTGAACGATGAAGAGATAGAAAATTGCCAGAATAAACCCTAAGATATTATAGCTCTTGCTTCTTGAATATATTTTTCTCCGTTTTAGTGTTAAACTGACGTAATACGATAAGTTGATATTATCGAGCGAGGATTCTTGCATAGGGTGTACAGTTTCGGAAATCTTATATCGGACATCGATAATACATTAACCATCAAAATCAAAATGGCGCTTTAGTGGTCTCTAAGTTAACATCATGTTTTTAGAATTTTAGTGCAACTGATAGCCCTTTTTAAAATTATTGAATTATCAAAAAAGATTTTATATTTAATACTTAAAAAGAATATTTTTATTTAACTTAGTATTCTCTATCTGAATCAGTGGATAATCACTGATAATCTGAATATCAGTGCCAAGTATGCCACTGATAATCAATGAATTAAATGTGCGATAATTAAATACCTAATTTAGCAAAGCTTTTATTGTGTGATCTAATTAATCTTGTTTTAGTGCTTCAAATTCAATGAATATGAATATTGGAAGAATGATAATTGAAATTAATGTGCAAATATCGATATTTTAGTTATATAATGCTCAAACATTTTTCCTTTTTTAGTTAAACTTCACTGATTATCAGTATCAGTGCAAAGTATGCCACTAGATAATTAGTGATTCTATCCACTGATTCAGATTAGAGAGAATATTTTTTTTCCATTTTAATCGATTTTAAGTCATAATATTTATTTTACGATAGAAATTTTCGTTATCTTAGTAAAATATTGAATTTGAAAAAAAAAATTTTAAATACAATAATTTGGAAAATTCTCCTATTCGACAATTAAAATATATCTGAATCTTTTTCATTTTTGTTCTTATCATTTCAGTGTTGAGAATAATCGTTAGAACTTATAAAAAAAAAAAACTATCCAAAATCACTTTCATGACAAAACAAAGAAATTCCGTTAATTTTTCAATTCCTGAATAAAAATTTTTCAAGTTCCTATACATTTATGAAGTCTCCTTTCTCGTTATTATAAATTAAATATTTCGCTAGTCGGGATTGTATGCAAATTGGCATGGTGTGTGACGTCAGTTTGTTACGTGTACAAACTTCATTCAATATTTATCATTAGAAAGAGATAGATAACGCACGAAGATATTTGAATACGGATATTGGAGCAACAGGTAAAAAGCTCTGGAAATTGGTTAGACAGGCAAACTCAACAGGCTCAGCGATGGCACGTATACGAAGCGATCTCTATAAATATGTATACGCTTTTAGGCACATCTTCTTACACGTGTGTGATAATTTTGACAATGCAGAACATGACATGCATTGAGCTTGTCTTTGCATGAATACATAAGGATAATTTTCACAAACTTATCAATGCATCGTTGTGCATCAATGCATCATATAAATGACATGAATATTTTCTTGTACTTTGTGAAGTATATTCGCAAAACTATAAGTACAGATGGAAAGTGGAAAATCAGGAAGATAGGAACTGTAAATGATTATATTTGTCATAATAATTTCATTAATGATATTAAAATCCTAATGTGAGCGCGCGCGCGCGCGTGTGTGTGTGTGTGTGTGTGTGTGTGTGTGTCGCGCTTTGAATTTTTAACTAATTTGAACATACATTCTAGACCAAAAGTTTAAAAATATTTCTGAAAAATTTACATTTTTGGGATTATTAATTTAAATATTTTTAACAATATGTTTTTGAGAATAATTCTTCAGGTCTAATAACTTATTGGATCTAAAGAATGATTAAAAAATACATTATTGCGAATATTGGAACAAGTAATCGTAAAAAAAATGCTAATTTAAAAGAAAAGTTTTCCAACTTTTGATCTGGAGTACATATATTGTATATCACTTTCGGATTAAGAATGCGAGAGAGAGACTTTATTGTCGAATGGTATAATTATAATTTCATGTTTTCGAATTTTACGCTTATAAATGGAAATCTACTTATAATAGATAAAATAAATCAATTCACTTACTATTGTAAATATTACAATACGAAATAATTCTTCAAATGTTTTTTGCTTAATTATTTGTTGTAATTATCCGTACATTGTTACAATCTTTTGCTTTTTCATTCATCGTGTGGAATTCGCAAGTCATAGAGCTTTATATTTTTCTCACATTATTTTCGCATTATTTTCATTTCGAGGAGATCCATCGCAATGTACAACAGTATGCGTCGCGTGTAATTAACATCGGAAGTGCTATGCAAAATACGGGCAATTATTCTTTTGTAATGATTAATACATGCGATCGTAATTAACAATGTTTTTGTTTACAAATGCTATGTTTATACGAGTGCAATAAATCTACAAGGAGAAGGCAAACAAATTTAGAATGAATTGAACAACTGTATGTAATTGAATTGTAAAGCAATCCTAAGATGAGTAATAACTTAACATTTTTGCCACAAATTAAAAAATTATTCTAAATATTTCATCTAATATATTAAAAATTTCTATCTATGAAGAAGATGTTAATAAGAATTAATAATCAAAAAATATATATTAAGGTACACTTTGTTTTGTTCTTTAAATATATAAGATTGTAAAATTTTAATAAAAAATTAAATTTTTCAAATAAGATTGTCCCTGCATTCTTTTATACAAAATGTACGTAATGCCTATAAATACAGAAATAAACTTAAAAATTGAAAGTATCAAAGTAATCAAACGAAAAAAGGGATTTTTTAGGAAATTATACAAAGAGATTAGAAAAACTTCGAAGCGGTAAAAGAGTACTTCTGTGCTTCCGCCGGTTCTTTCTGTTGACCTAAATTCTTTCGGCGAGTCTGTCCGTTTCAATACTACCCCACGCTTTTCCTCGGCCCCCGGAAAAGTTTTCACCATCTATTGTACCTTTTGTATTCTCACTACTATTTCCGTCGCTACCTGCTATATTTCTTGTTTTTCTGAAAGCATCCCCCTGGCTGCAGTTTTACCCGGATAAGAACACTGCCGAGCATCGGCATGCACATTTTTTCATCTTCCGTTATGTGCAACGTTTCATCGGCCATTTAAACCACATCTCGATTTCACAATGTGTATGTACTCATTCTTAATAAACAGTCTCGCGTTCGTTGCCTCCGTGGTTTCCGGTGTCCCAATTTGTGGCTCTTCCAAAATCGCAAACCGCGCTGGCCGCATTACCAATGATTCATAGTATCGGAGGTACTCATAAATGCATTGCACTTTATCGAATGAATTAATAACTTTCGACGATGCAATTCTCGGCGTCGAGCTTATTATTTTATTAACACCGATTTAACTTATTATTCAACTTTACTCTTTAACGAGAGAAACGAAAACGTTATATTTATTATTTACAATAGCTAATAATAATTTTTTAAATTATTCGTGATTCTAATCCTTTTTAAATACAAAAGCTCTAATTTATTATTTTCATAATGTAAGTCTGAAATATTCAGACGAAATTACGTAATTAATATTAAAGTATTTTACGGGCAATCAATATTGCGCTCATAAATTAGATTTTTAATGGCTGCCGCAGTGGCAGGGTTGTTCTACTTTTTCCGTGATAAAACGAGCATTGCCTTTTGCCGGCTGATGCACTGCTTTTTATGCACTCAATGCGGTTCGTCCCAATTTGAGAGATAAAGATGAGTCACGCAGGAAATAATGATGTCATATATCCTAGATAGTGGTATGTGCCTGGGAGGCCTGGGGGTGTATTTGGCAGGCGTACGAATGCAGACATACGAGCAATATATATACAGATATACTCTATGTATGTATGTATATATATATATATATATATAT
>NW_017259234.1:444850-445241 GCF_001594045.1 Atta colombica | reverse complement strand
ATATATATATATATATCTGTACACACTACCAGGTTATATTATGATGCATACATTTACGCCGAAAACGCAAGCTGGCATTGCAGCGGCAATGAAAAGCACTATTCCCGAAACCGGGAATTATACTAGGATAAAACCACTCTTCTGTGAAGATTGTATATGCTAATAGAGATAATAATAAATGCGGAATCAACCCTGCTGATTTGTACAAATTTATTATACGTATCATTTTGGTGAATATGATTAGAAGCTCTAAAAAATAAAAAAAATTTTATAGAAAAAGAATCTTACATAAACGAAGTCAAATACCAGAGAAAGAAATTTTTAATTTAAAATTTTAATAAAAAAAGAAATAAAAAAAGAAATCTCATTTTAGGTCAACTAGACTTGAACA
>NW_017259234.1:437569-444805 GCF_001594045.1 Atta colombica | reverse complement strand
ATAATAATAATAATATTATTTATATTCATTAAATGTATTAAATAATGTCAGAGTATTTAAATATTAGTTTGATTTATAAGAGGCTCCTGCCTATTCACTGTAATCATTTTGGATTGCGATGTCAAAAGAGAGGAAATATATATAAAGGAAATTCTTGTAAATTACATTAAAATGTAAATATTTTTTCAATAAAACAATATTTGCAATATCGATAAAATTGATTTATAAGATATACCGCCTCTTGTATTCCGGTAAATTCAACAAATATAACTATATATTTGGAATTGAATTGTATTTAATCAAATAACGAAACAATTTAAGCTATATAACAGCGGTCGAATTAAAATAAATATAATTTTATTCTATTCTGAAATAAAAGGAGTATTTTCGGTGTGTTTTACAAGCGCATTCTATCAAATGCAATATTACTTTATTAAAAAATATTTTTATTTTAACCTTTCGAAGAATTTTCGAAGAATTTTCATTAAATTTGTTTTCCCGTTTCTTATATCATCAATCTAAATATTTGTAATGAGTGTTTAGGAGCTATTAGTAACCTGAGACTTATTACTTTACGTAAAACTCGTAGGCGATAGTTAGACAAATAGAACAGAAAATAATTGTTAAAATTTCAAGTTATTATCAACCTTTCGTCTGTATATCTTAGCGTCGAGACATTACCGTATCTCCAGATCTTTTCTGATACACATATAAGCGAAATTTCACTCTCAAACTTTACCTTTTGCTCAAATTTCAATTTTTATTAAGTAAAGATTTTAACATTTACATTAAAAAATAGTTTTAGAGTTTACACGGAGAGAATTTTTTCTTAGAGTTTACCCTGAAAATGTGATAGTTGTGAGACAACATTATATTTCGAAGAATTTTAATGTAACTCTCTCTTATTCATTAATAAAACTACAATAAAATATAAAATAAATTTGATTAATTTTACTGATGCATGGTAAAAATCTTTAAAATATTGTACCACAACTACTATATTTTCAGGAAAAATTTTAAAAGAAAATTCTCTCCGTGTAGTAAAAATAACCCTGTAGTAGAATTTTTTATTTTGAAAGTCTAAAACAGTAAAAAAACTTGGGCTAAACAAAAAAGATTGCAGCAAACGAAGAGAATAAAAATATAATCGCAGACGGAGGATTAAATACTTAAAACTCGATATTCGGAACGCTATGTCGTTTTCTATCTATCAGAACGCGGAGATAACCGATGAAGCCGATAGTCGTGATGCCTGATAAATTAGTCGTATGCAATTTACTCTCGTGCTGACGCATCTCGAACATAGAGTTTTATCGAGCAACGCGATTTCCGTGCGCAGATACAAATGAAAATAGACGTGCAAGGGAAAACAGACGAAGAAGAGGAAAAGAGAGACACGACGACGGGGTTATTCTCACGGCGAACATCGCGCCAGTATCTGAATGCGCCCGTAATCGAGCCGATTGCAATTCGGTTGGAATGAATGAAATAAAAAAAAAAGGGGGAAAAATCGACGGAGTTTTGTTGCCGCCGAGTGGAATTAACCTGGCGTTATTGTCATCCGCAATCCGAGGTTACGCCACGTGCACATTGCACACTATAACGCCATTATTAGGACACCACAGTGGGGAAATCGCGCACCATCGTTTTGCACGAGCTCCCAGACAGATCGACAGTGATTAAAAAAAAATACTCTAAAGTATAGATAAACCAATTCCCAATTGCCTAATTCGAAATAAATGTGTAATCCAGTCGAATGCGCGATCTGAATCTAAATCGCACGAGATTCTGCAAGCTGTGTCCGAGTTCATCGGAGAAACGTGATCTCCGAGTCTAATCGCGATTTTATCTTTACTTTTGGTACATTTTCTAATTTGAAAGTACACAGTGGAACGTTTACAGCTTACACATTTATATAATTTCTCGTTGTATTTTGTTCATGTACGTTTATTTCATCGTACTTAGAGGAAAAGACAAGTACAGCAATTATAAATGTGAGTTATAAAAATTTTACATTTTTGTATTTTGGTAATATATTTTTCATATAAAAACATAAATAAATATATAAACATGTATAACTATACATAAAATATGTCCATATAATTCATGTAACCTTAGCTCCTTTCTTTTATAAATTAACTATTTGATACAAGAATAATAATAATAATGAGAAAAAACATAAAAATAATTTTAAAAAATTTTTTTGCATTGTTCTTTTTATCAAAAGTTTGAAAAATAAGAGAAAATTGCTCAGATATTTAAAAATTTAATTGTGAGAAATTTACTTTATTGATAAATCTTTAGATATTTAAATACGACGAGATAAAATTTTATTCCTAGCAAATAAGTCATCTATTTTATTTTATTTTTTACAATTGATTTTACAAATGAGATATATTTTAATGAGATATATTAAATATATTTTAGAAACGTATATTTCATCATCAAATCAAGTTTTTTCGTAACTAATAAGTATCGAAAGAAATGTCGTAAGTAATATTCACTTTGGACTATCACTTCGGATTATCATTTCGAATAAACACTAACAGAAAAATATTTTCCTGTCAGCGTATAATTATATACAAATAATTATATATAATTATTTGTATTTGTATTTGTAATTACATATTACAATTTTTTTCTCATTTCCTCAAACTTGATTTTTTTGTAAGAGAAACAATAAAATGATTTTTTTAATTATTTTTGTTTTTTAATTATTATTATTCTTTTGTATCAAAGAATAGTTGTATAAAAGAAAGAATACATGAACATACATATATAAACATTTCGTATATAATATGTTATACATGTTTATACGTATAGGTATATTTATTATCTAAAAAAATTTTTATTCGGTACTTAAACTATTATTTACTTGATAAATAAAATTTAGATGTTACTATAAAAGAGTTTATTCAACTATGTATATATATATGTTAATTTTTGTTATAATTGCCGTTACTACATTTTTCTCTAAATGTAACATATAATATAATTTTCAATTTCTTATCATATTGTCTAGATTAGTCTAGAACGATGCGTTTAAATGTAATATCTATTACTAGTTTTAACGTATATGTAAATATATATTCAATGATTGTAAAAAAATAGATTTCTAGATTTCTTTTGCTGATTAATTATCAAAAAAATAAAGTTGCTCCAGTGAGTGAAATGAAATAGCGAACGTTTGCGAGCGTAATAACTCTCTAAGATGTAATGCAGTTTCAGCGCAAAATTTACGACTGGTAAGACGCCCGCCTTCCATTACTCTTCGTCAATTAACTTAATTATCTAATCGTATAATGAATTTCCCCGATGAAGCTCCGTCAAACGACCAAGCCAGCGTAAGGCATGGTTAGTAATCGCTCCTTTGGTATACGTCGTATACGAAATGGTCCTGGCAGTCATGATTCCCGCAATTAAAGGCTTTATCATCATTTAGTTTGCGATACCCGCAAGCTCCTTTCGAAAACTGACTGCAAAAATAAACGAGGATGCGGAACTGTGTCTTTCATTGGTTTAACAAAACCATTAATTGTTCATTATTATCTATGATAATACAAATCAAGATATAATGAAACGAAAGCAACAATTACTTAGAGATTATTTAGTCGTGCAAAAAAAGTCATTTAAAACATCCTATAGATACAATTATTTTTGCGCATTCGAAATTATATTTTAGTATTATTAATATTCGAATTACGAATTAACCTATAAATAATCGCTGCAAATTTTAATTCTGAAATGCCATTGTGAATTTTTATCCCAAGTGCTTTTTGAGTTTGGTTTTTACACAGTACTATAGTTTTTATTATTAAAATTTTAATAGCTTGAAGTGAACATTAAAATTGTTTTAAGCATTAAATTTAATTTCTTTTTTTATATTAAAATAGTGTTAGTTCGATTATTCTTATACTTTGCGATCCATAAAGTGTAAAAAAGATTCTTAATTATTTGAGTAAATTTTCTCCCAAAATATTAATGATAGGAAAAATATGAGTATAGCATTCCATTCCAGGATTAAACTCTCTCAGAAAAATTCATAGACTTTAAAAGCGGTTCAAAATATTTATAAAACGTGGTTAATGGCACATACATTTTGTATCTTATTGCACTACGGAATTCCTGTATGTGAAACATAGTTGAAAAACATTTGTTTTTCTTTCTATTGCAGACAACATAAGAATTCTGCAATACGCACGGAAAAATATCTTGCATGTGAATATCCTTATTTCTCCCATATTTCGCGATTTTTATTCTTTCCACGCTTAAAGCTTTCAGCTCCAAGCTAGATCATCGTACCGCCGCGTTTCAACGGTAACGTATGACATACATTATGCAAAAGGTCACCTGTAATGTGATTCGTGAAAATCACATACGAGGTCACGTTTCATTTTGGTTACTTTCGGTCATGGCATTATGGTTCATGTTCTGTGCTCGCTTTGATGATTTTTAGCTTTTAGATTTCACACACTTTTAGCTTTATAAATCTAGCTTCCTTCCTCCTAGCGGTAAAGTAATTTGTCATATTTTTTTTTGGAAAAAGTACTATAAATCTTAACATACTTTACGTAAGTACTACCCATTTCCTGAGGAAATAGAATAAAATTTTCGTGTTTTAGAGATCATTTTTTAAATAATAACTTACATTACAAAACTCTTTGCTCTCTTATTTCTAATAAAAAAATTCCTACATAAAAAAAATCTCAATTCTAATCGATATTCACTCTAAAATTTCTATAACTGGTATTCATAGATTAATATATTTATAATTAATGTATCTTTGCTTAAAATTATTGTAATTAAACGATTTTCTTTTTCATTCTAAAGATCAAAATTCGAAAAATAAAGCCGACGGCACATGAGCACTGGCAGTGCTAGCATCGCAGCCAATACGGTGGCAAGAATCTAATCTAATTAGGAAAACCAGCAAGAAAACAAATATCGCCATGTGCCGCCGACTTAAGATTATGTAACTTAAAATTATATCATGAAGAGAATATTTGTTACAATCTCATAATTGAACATAATTGAAGAAAGAGCGAAAACCGATAGGACTAAACCTAATATAATGTGTATATCCATGTTTCTACTCACCGAGATTGTAGTGGTCTTCCCAAACAGAAATACCCGATGATAAATACTTATGATGATGATAGAAGCAGCATGTCATGAATTATTTCACGATCGGTAAAAATTTTAGAATACAATTATTAGAGAAATCAATCGTAATCGCGATCGATACGTAAACGCGAATTCGTCATGTCTGTTATCCGTTCCGTAAATAATTTTATATTAATAAAGATACTCATAAGCTTAAAAAACTAATAAAATAATAAAATAATTAAAATGTATTAAAAATACCTGAATACCCTTTTTTTTACAGTATTTTCAAGCGCAATAGACTAAAATATAAAAATAAAATAGCGAACATGACTTAGAACAATGTGCTGTACAAATATATAATTGTAATATATAATTTATTTTAAATATAAGAAATGAAATATCAAAATTAATTTGCATTTAATATTAAATTGAATAATTATATATTTGTATAATTATATATTAATATTGTTTGTTTAATTAAAATTGCAGTAACACGGTAAAGATTTGTTAAATTTTATATTGCAGCATTATTTTTGCTACGCATAAATAATAGTCAGCCAATATCACTCGCTATTAATCAAACTTGCCAATAATTTCTGGGTAATTTCTGTTGTTTACAAGGCTATTTGTTGAGTTTGATAAACAAAGTAGACTATGAAAATTGACGGAAAACTTAAATTTACTGATGCTACGGTGCAACAGGTAGCGCAAAGACGCAAGTCGAAGAAAATTGTTTAAACGTTCGACTGAAACACAATGCGATCTTTTTTTCTCTCTCTCCCTCTCTCTCACTCTCTCTTTTCCCTTATCTTGAATTAACGTGCAACAGGTGCGCTAGTATGCGTCTCCGTCACGTAAGTCAGACAGAGTAAGTCATCTTGAAGTTTCGTACCGACGTTGCTTGACGCGTATTTGAAAGTTACCTCCTGGTGTATATCTACCGGCAGCGAACAGATAGACATTATTTTCTGCTGTACGAAGTGTAATCAAACAAAAGAACACCAGCGTAGACTCAAAGAGTTAATTCCATCTTCAGTAAAAATATACAGTAATCATATGTTCGCTAACAAGAGATATTTTTAGAATAGAATAAACGAAAGTACAGATCATAAAATTTGTATCAGATAGAAATTCGGGGTTTCAACCTTTTTCTCATATTGACGCGAAAGAGAACAATTTAAGACGTAAAAGAGAACAAAGTAAGACGTAAAAGTTTCTCAAACACGCGTTCTAAAACTATCCACGTAAGAAGTTGAGTTCGCGAAATATTTTTATAGTAACGAAACGAGTCTTGTTTGTCGCGAAATTACAGATGTCACAGAATGGTTGAGAATCCCGAGGATTGCAAGCAACAAGTTGCGAAGAGTCAATCCTATCTGTTTGTTATAGGTGTTAGGCGCGTAAAATTTTTCATTTGCCAAGTGCCAACGTCTTTCGTCGTCCATGCTCCTGATCTGTTCAAAACGCAATCGCCCTATCAGGCAGTGCAACAGGTAGGCACTTAGTATCCGTCTACGATGTAGAATTAATTTTGCCAACGTGTCGCACACTTGTGTCTCCGTCATCGCAGCAGCCTGTGGACTACATATTAAACGATACACGAAAACGATTCACATTCTGCGTTATGCAATGATACAAGAATAATTGAGTTGGCACTTTATATAATACAGAAAGGAACAAAGAAACAATTGTATCGCGCGGAATACTTCTATCGAATATTCTTACTTTTTTTTCTTATTTGTTATAGACTATTTTAAATTTATTTATTAATATTATGACAAAGCTATTTTCGATCTTCAAAATAATATATCTAAATGTTTCTTTTTTATAAATAAAATTATAAAAAAAACTTTTATCTTGTAAAAATACGATTCATAGATAATAAATATTGTTTATTCTGCATTTATATATATATATAAATGCTTGCCAATTTAATATTATTTATAATCGCTAATTTAAAATAATTTTTCTGAATTTATTTATTAATACAAACAGAGCTATTTTTGATTTTCATAATACACTAAATATTTCTTCTATAAGAATTATAAAAAAAATTTTATCTCGTAAAAGAGCAATTTAACAATAAATAAATAATTTTATATGTATTAATTTCTATAATTTAAATCCAAT
>NW_017259234.1:425158-437469 GCF_001594045.1 Atta colombica | reverse complement strand
ATTAAAATTTATTCAAATATATATTTAAATATAATAATAAAATTAAGTAATATAGAATTCAAAGCATCGATTTCAATATTTTAAATAAAAATTAATTAAATCATAAATTTTCAAGATATTCAAGAATTTATCAATGCAAAAACGAAATTATATTCGATTATTTAACGAAAGAGAAATATAATAAAAAATCTGTAAAATGGATTGATAAGTCATTTATAAATGGCACAACCATACGAGAAAAAAGCATTATGATCGATATCTTCCTACAGGAAAGTATAACGCGCAACAGGTAGCGACACGATGTAACTTACGACATGGATTCCTAATTAGCAGGCTCGCGGAATTCATTCTCCTGGATTACTTTCAGATTTGCGCAAATCGGACGATAACTAGATGCCAAAATGCGGTTCGTGAGTCTTAATGCGAAGAGAGGCGTGTTTGTGCATCGAAAATCGTTGGTACGATGTCGCCGTCGTCGTTGCACTTGAAAAATCGATATTACGCGACCGTAATGTCTGTGTATAACATAACGTAATATAGCGACGATGTATGCTTTCTGCATATCATTTTATTCCCGCAAAATTGTGCGTATATACGTTAGGTAAAGCATATGCAAACAAACGCTGCTAGGCAAAAACGTTTCACTCAACATAGTCCATTATTTTCAACCGTTGTGAATCCGCGGCTTATTAAAAACGCAGTATGCAACAGGTACAATGTACAGGTGTAATTTCTACACACGCTCATAAATAAATTAACTACGCGGAAGAGATTTAATTTTGCTTAATGTGTCAGTTACAGAAATATATAATTATCATTTTGCGCGAGAAAGAGTGACGCAACGCGTTGTTTTTCAGCCCGGTTACGTGATATCGACCGCTCGCGCATGACATGACCCAATTTGTAACAGACACGCAGCATCCTAGCAACAAATACATGTTACGTACACCTGCGACAGTCGTGATCCGTGAAGTACATTCATCCTGCCTGAAGCTTCGGCGTGTTCTATACGACTCTCTACAATGATATCCGAATTGTGCGATCCGTTCGCGATATCCAACCCTTTAAAATTACGGAAACAATCGCTGATACAAGGAAACGTCACTTTGAGAATAGAAAAAACGGTAAAAAGAAAAATGAATCGTTTGCAAGAGAGCACGTTGTACCGTTTCGGCAATACGCTATATAAGACTGTCCCGTCAGATCCGTCGAAAAAAGTCGAGATAATCGAATGCGATGGAAAAAAGATATGGGAATATCGCGGCCTCCGCAGGAACAGCCCCTGATCGTCGGTCGTACGTCTGTCTCTGTCTCGGTAAGCACTGAAGCGCTGTTCGATACCAGGAATGGTTATATTATCTTTCTACCACCCCCGCACAGCTCCGCGTACGGTTGTACCCATTACAAGATGGCCGTTCGTGTTTGCAAAATGGCGCCTGCGCCAGACGAGTAATTCGTTCACCCTGCCTCCCTTCGTCGCGTTACCTTCCCACGGTCGCTCGCATCCCTCTCGATCCTCAATGTCTCTACCCACCCGTGAGTGAACCACTCGTCTCTTTCACCGTCTCGCTTCATCCCGTTCGCAAGATTTTTCTCCCTCCGCCAGGCTCGCACGACCATCTTCGTCGTCCACCACTCCTCCCGCCCCTTCGTTAGATCATCCCGATCTCCCATTCCTTTCGCTCGACCACTCAGACTGCTCTCAGAACAAGTGCTATCCACACCTTCCTCATTTCCCCTTTTCTCAAGCGTTACGTCTATGATTATTTTGCGGCCTGCTATCAACCGCGAGAGATGGAAGGAGACTATTGGTTGTCACTTCGATCTAGCGTTTATAGTTCTACTCGTCTATATTAGATCCGGATCTCATCTTTGTTAACTAGAACAAAAAATTCTACTATTTTTATAAAAAGTAGGACAGTCAAAGTCCAATCTTTCTATATTTCTAAATATAAAACTACTTTCTATATAAAATTCTTCCATTACGATTAATATTTTCATACTAATGTTATGGAATTATATTTCCTAGAAACATGATAATAAAAATATTAAGGCTGCTCACCACTATTAAACTGTTTCTGGAAATAACGTCAGAAGCAAGAAAACACACAATAACAGTTCTTATGAATTATTTATATTTAAACAGAAATATTTTTCAATAAAACAACATTTGTGATCACAATAGAACAGATTTATAAAATACATTGAAAAATATTTTCTTGTTTTGAGGAGAAATTAAATCATATTGATATTTCTTATATATTATTTTATCATAGTTATAAACATAGCTTGTTTTATTTGGTTATATATCAGTTATATGTACATATGCATAATTCATTACCAAATATATGTTATTTATTAATTAATAAAACAAAAGAAGAGTTTTTGATATATTTTACAAGCCTGTTCGATTGATTCTAGCGTGAATGTTGTTTTACTAAATCATTTCTATTTTATTGCGTATTTTTTTGCTGACGTCATAGTTGAGATAGTAGTAAGTGAACAATATGCAGGAGCAGTGCACAATATGCATGCACTGATTTGACATTTAAAAAATAAAATCAATATTAGTTACCATCTTCAGTGAATATTTTGTACAAACGCGTTCTACATTTTAATTTAATTGTAAACATATCTGGAAATGTTGAAAATTAATACAATCGTAGCAAGATAAAATCTGAATTAGATATTAGTTAGATATTTTAAACAGAGAACAGTTAGTGTTTGTATTATCATTATTCTTAGCCCAGACAGCGGCATAGAAAATTGCGACATTAATAAGTGGAATATTCCACGCAGATAAACTGACCTACATCTCCATGACAGAATATTCCACGCAGGCTAACACTACCTATTTCGCCATAGCGATATGAACCTATTGTCATTCATAGCTGAGTGATGCAAATGTTTAATGCTATAGCCATTATAAAATGCTTAAGCGTGGAATATGTATATTATCTAATTGCGAAAAATATTATAAATATAAACGCGTATAATAGTATGATTATACCAAAATAATCTGATACAATATTTCAATGATAGTGTTATTACTGAATTAGTAAAAAGAGACGTAATATTTTAGATTCAATTTTTAAAAATAATAACTTTTAATACATGCTCACAAAAACGTCAAACACAAGACTCAATAATAATGGATAATTTATAATACAACAATGGATAATTTTTTAATTATGGAGTATCAAAAGTGCTTTGTGAGTACAAATTTTACATCTTTGATACACCACAGCTTAAAAACTATCCATTATTAAGTCTTGACATCTTTTGTTCACCACATTATGAGCTGCATTATATGTGAAAACTCATTTTACCGGGATCCAATTTTCTATATAATTAGTACAAGATCCTTTGTTGACTGTAAAAGGGAAAGGGAAAACGATGTAAAAATAAATTTTGATATTACCGTATATTTATATATAGGAACCCACTTTCTCTCTAATCACTATTTATTAGATTATACATATGTTCGATTATTTATTAAATTATATATTTATTAGATTATATCATATTTATTTTTAATTGGCTTTAGATTATATTATTATTTGGCTTAAATTGGGAGTTATAATCGAATTAAGTTACAACTTCATTACGTTCGTCGAAATTATTGTAAGCGAAAGAAGTTTATCGATCGGCACTGTCCGCGCTAACGACACGATTATACTTCCACTCGCGAATATATTTGTGTGTCCGCGTACGCGAATGTGCACGTTTGTATGCAGATAAACCGCAGGAATACTCTGTGGACAAGAGGATTTGTCAAGAGTGCAAGCCTGCGTGCGTATGCGCCTCGATAGTTTGTCGTGGCGGGTGGTCGTGACGTTATGATTAACGTCGTTGAATTTCGCGGAAGTTTTATACATCGCGCGAATGTCAGCAATATATCTTACGACTAGTCGTAGGATTCGAGAGCTTCGCTATCCAAACTAAATAAGACTGAAACTGTGATGGCACAGTAGTCCTCCTTCTCCCGCAATTTCGTCCCTCGCAAACAACTTTTTTAATCTTGTTTGTTGATAGCAATAACAGAGGAGACGAGACAGAATAAGATTTCCTACAAATATGTTCACAAGTTATAAAATAAGTAAAACTTTATAAAATAAGTAAAATGGTATAATTCATTAACGGTCAACATTTCATTTTTTTGTGCTAAAGTTTTTAAGGTTCCTGTTCTTACTGACGTCAGAAATGAGAAAATATTGGGTTGTCCGGAAAGTTCGTGCCGCAAAAGATTTAAATTTAATAAATGAAATTAAAAATTTAAATCTTCTGCGTTTTAATTTTCTTTCAAAATCGGCATTACATGATAAAAATTCTTACAAAATATGTTAATATGAAAATATATTTCAATAAAACAATACTTTCAATCGATAGATCGAATCAACTTGTAAAATATACCAATTCTCCTTTTGTTTCATTAATTAATAACTGATCCATATCTGGAAATGAATTATGTATAACTAAAAACAAAATAAGCTATGTTTACAGCTACAAACTCTCAAATTAATAATGTAAATATCAAATTGTAAATGATAAAAGTAAACGATTTAATTTCTATCCGAAACAAAGTCATCGAAATATTTTATAAGTCTATACTATTGATTGATATAAATGTTATTTGAAAAATATTTTTATTCAAATAACATAATTTGCAAAAATTTTTATTATGTTTCCTCAATTCAGACTTTGAGATAATAGTAGTAAATAAGTCTGAAATAAGTAAGAGAACCGTCTTGTGTGCTCCGTCGCAATTTTTTTGATATCACATGTATGCTTTGACATGTATATTTATTAGATTACTGTAATTATAATGCTTCACTACAGTCACTAATTTAGTAGAATATGATTCATTTCAGCTCTACCACAATTCTATGTCAGATAATTTATTTTCACAATAAATCAATACAATATCTGATCGTCGACCATATATCAGGTAATCAATTTGCATTTATTCATGTATTATTGTTTCGTTTATAAATAAATTCTTCTTGTTATCTAACACAAAATCGATCTAATTCGCGCATATCTAATTTATATTGGATGATCCGAAATTCATGAATTCGGAGTACAGGATATGATATTTTATGCTAAAACAACTTTTTTTCTTTAGCAAAATTGCATCTGATAAATAATTTTTGCGTTTACTCATATAACTTCAACCTGTTTTCCTGCAAAAATTACTTGTTAGATGCAATTTTGCAAAAGGAAAAAGTTGTTTCTTTTAACATAAAGTGTCATGCCCTGTATTCCGAATTCATGAATTTCGGATCATCCTGTATAATTATAATATAAATTAAAAAATAATTTAAAATATAAAAACAATAATATAAATTTATTAATAATAAGAATATAAATTTCTATTAAATAAAAATTGCATTACTATCGAAACATAATACCGCCAATCAAGTTACCGTCTGATGATCACGTGATAATCCCCAACAATTATCAGCCCGAAACTCCAGTCGAGTTACTCTCATACCATTGCTCTTTTTCCTTTTTCTTTCGCGAACCATTACACTCGGCGGATATCCACTCAGAGAGGATCTCGGCGGAGATCTTTCCGGAACACAATTAAAGCCCGGAAGCGCGAGAGATCCATCCCCCTACGACGTGGCTGTAACGCGAAGAGCGAGAGGTGGGCGCCGATGGTGCGCCGCACGAGGCTTGGAGGAAGGGGGGGAGTGAGAAAAGGGGGAGTAATAGTACAATGCCAGAGGTAGCTGACCCGAGTTTTCTCGACCCCTTAAATTTCGGCTGATACCACTTGTTGGCGGTCCAACGCGGAAAGCAACAGATGACACTACGTTTTCACCGGGAAACCGGATGAGTGTGTTCTCCGCTTATCTGTTTCTCTCGGCCGCGCCGCGCTGGCGATTCAGCCGTCGCGAATTTACATTGGGAAAAATCCAAATGAATCGTCGGTCGACCGTCAGCGATCAAATAATAGGATCAATCGCGGATATATAAAAGGGAACGAATAAAATGAAGCGAATATTTTTACTCCTGTTTGCCCGTTTCGATTGTGCCGCTCTATCTCCGGTCACTCAACGTCCTAATTTATTTGAGATGAAATTAAAGGACTTTCTTTAGAGAAACAGAGCTTAGCTGTTCATATCTTCTGAATATTCAAGACCAAAGTTTTCGGCGCCAGTAATTATAATGATGTTACCGCTGTTAAAATTCAACAAGGTAAATTAAATATCCATAAATTTTTAATACCGCAACGTTTTATAATTTCAATAATTATATTGTGTTTATCTAATTACGAAAATCGTAAATACACGTGGAATTTTTTAAATTTAAAACGAATAATTTATATAGAAAACGCTTCGAATCATTAGAAAGCTTCACGATGGAAAATAAAAATGGATTTGCGATCGTTAGAGAATATACGTGCATGATTAACTTTATAGAGAATATATGTGCATGATTAGTCTAATAAAATGCAAATTCATTTATTGACAATTCCTGCTGTTATATAAATTATTTTAAAAAGCACTTTAAAAATAAGCTTTCAGTATAGAGACAATATTTTATTGACATATTTGAAATAAATAATTATCGCAATATTCCTCAAATTTTTCAAATATATGTATTTTAAACATTATATATTTAAATTATTAACTTTTCCTTTATTAAATTATTTAAATTCATATAACATGTAGAATTTATTAAAATTAAGTGTCAAATGCAAATAATATAATCCTCATTATCATTAATTATCTACAATGGCGAGAAAACACAATTACTGAATAATCATTGAAAATTAGGAAAATTTTATCATGAAGAGACTATTCCTGTGAAGATTGAGCAAAATCAGTCTATTGAATAACGCATATTCTCCAATTCGACTCTACCAAACTAATTATTATGATCGTTATTATCACATCGAAACAATTCATTGATGTGTATTATGATTATCCGCCTCGTTAGCACTGAATTAATAATCGAGGGGCAACCCGTCCGGTGCAGATTACGCGTGGTTCAATACAAGATAAGCAAACAATACCTATCTTATGCGATCGCTACAAGATATTATGTATCTTTCGCAGCGTGAACGGAGCTTTCGTTACGGAGCTATCAATCATATTTTGTAATGATTAATATAAATAACAAAATAGTTTAATATAATATGTATTGCTAAATACATGCGCGAAGAAAGTTTTATCGTTTGTTAATAATTAAAAAATTCCATTAATCTAGTAAAAATAAAACGAAGAATTAATCGGCTTAAAAAATTAATTAGAAGAAAGTCATCGACCACTTTGTTTTTAGACAATATTTCTTAAACAAAAGGTAAAAATAAAAACATAAGTACAAACTAAAAAGTGTCTTCCATCATATAGTATAAGCAGTTTTTATAATATTGTTTGCAATTTAGCAATAATTAATTTTTTCATAAAGTAAGCAAACATAAGCGCCTGACAAAATAGGCTCCAAAACTGAGATACAGTAGGCAGTAATGCTATGTATTCCTATTTGTTTTTTCTTTTATAGAAATTATCTATAGCATAGAGTATCTACAAGTGAATGTATATATTCTATTGTATAATCTTTTCACTTCGTTATAAAATATTTTTATTGAATTATATGCATATTTACTGCTGTTCTGCAAGATACAAATATGTAAAGCGTTTTTCAAGAGTTATTCTATATATGGACGATTGTCTTCAGCTCTAATAGAGCTATTTGATATTATAAAGTAACATTATGAAGATTATGTTAACTTATGATCTGTTTTATAGACAGGTGTGACAGTTTACGCTTCCAATTTTATATTTAAAATCATATAATTATATTTCATATTATGTATAATTATATTTCATATTATGTATAATTATATTTCATATATTTCATATTTCATATTATGAAAAAATTAAGAGAAAAAATAATATAAATAAAATTGATTTAGGAAATTACAAGCATTTAGAATAACGTAATATTATCAATATAGTCACTGTTATTTTTAAACTACGCAATTTACAAAAGAAAATCGTAAGAATTTTATTTTCACAATCGTAAAATTTTAAGTTGATTTGGTATAAAAATAAGCCACAAATATACGAATTATGAGTTTGTACTTCTTAATTAGCTAAACAGATCATGATTTTAATATTAAGTATTAATAAAGTATTAATAAAGTATTAATAAAGTGCAATAGTTAGTTTCTGAGAAATAAAAGGATGTCGCTTTAGGAGACCTATGTCAGTGGCGACTTTTCTCTACCTTATTTAAATGAATTAAAAATGAAAAAGCGTTTATTTATTGCAAAAAATAATAATTTAAATATGCAATCGAATTTAAAAGAGAGAAATATTGTTCAAAATAGACAGAGAGAGAATTCATATTAGATTGTTAAAGTGTTTTTAATTTAAGGAAATTCTCACGTTTGATGAAATATAAGGCAAATCTAAAATATACATGTAATATGAAAGTTAATAATATCAATAAAATTTTGAAAAAATTTCATTGACTTTTACCATACCTATTATTTTAAAGATATTTAATTCTAAATTTATAAAAGTTAAAATTTTGTTTTAATTCTATTATTATAAACTGTCAATTGGCTAGGAAGTAACGCGAGGACCTCCTTATAAATATTATTTATGGCATTGTTAAATGTAATTTGCTTGTAAGAGCTGAATTGTATAATATTGTATAAGTTCAGATAATATAACAATAATATAACAAAGTTTACAGATATATCAATTTAGAACGTTATTATGGTGTAGTCAATAGAACCAGAGCTATTACAACCGTGCCACGTTCAGCTTCGTACATTCGTAGATATTGCATACATGGGGAATGCGCATCCGTTAGATTGTATAGCTGTTAAACTCAATAGAATATCATAGAGAGATCATGATACACCATACCTGTACAAACGGATAGATTAGGTTGGATCGTAAACTCATATAGCAGATTATATTGTCAGATTATATTTTTTACCTCATCGTATTTATCCGAAAACAATTTAAGTAACAATGTTAAAAGAGCAATACTTCAAGAATTTTATACGTGTAAAATGTCAGTTAAACATTACAAAACTAACTGATCAAACAATTACAAGAAAAAAACATTTATCAAAATAACTATAATTTTATATTCCAATTTCTATTAAGATTAAATTAGATGAAATTCTTTATAGCCACATTTCTGACTGATGAACTGCATGGAAAAGACTTAAAAGACATTAAAGAATTCTGCAAGACCTCTTTTCCTTTACGCTACAAGAGACATCGCATTACTTTGAATAATTATTTTTAAATCAGGCATAGCACGAGCTATATACGTAAGGAGGCTGTGCGAATGAAAGGACGAAGGGAGCGAAGGGTACTAAAGAGGATCGAAAGCTTGAAGTAGGTCAGTAACACTCGATGTATGTGACTGCCTGTTGGGCTTTTCCCTCTACGATGTCTACTCCTGCGGACGTGCTCGTCCTTGATCTCGTCGCGCACCCTGCGAGAATGGGAGCGCGAGAATAACGTCCATCTGTCCGTCCATACATCCGTTCGTACGTGAGACGTTCGTATGTGCGTGTGACATGCGTGCATCGTCAATCACTGGACGTTCCATGACCTCCACCGTGGAACATCAGCCCTACTGCACACTCTGTATCCCTATCCCTGTCGCCTTACTGCGTAGTGGTTCTCCCTATCTCTATGCCGACGCACTCTAAGTGCACGTGCGCGCATGTGTGTGCGTGCGGTACATCTCTTGGTGCCGCACGACATGCACCAGGCGATGTCAGTGTGAGAGAGTGTCTGCCCCCGGCGCTGCTACAATCAATACCAACTGATGCATTTGTGCTCGTGGCTTTCGTGCCCGGCCGTTCACACGCAGTACTCACATCGATTCCCGAGCGTGTTTTGCGAAATTTCTTGTAATAATCGGTCATCGTGTGAACTTTACAAACTCTATATTTAATATAAAACAATTAAATGCAGAGCTAGAAGTAGAAATGCAATTTGAAACATAAATTTCAATTAAGATCAAAAGCATTGAGAACTTTTATTTATTAAAGATACTAGAATAGATAGATATTAAGAAAATAGAAAATTTACAATTGGTAAATATATAAATTGATTGATACTTGTATATAATATATCTCTAAAATTATCGGAAAATTATCGCTTCCAGAATTAGCGAAAATATCTAACTTTATCGATCACATGAATAACTTACTGATATTCGAGAATAAAGCAAGCTTCTTTGCATAAGTTAAATTTTATAAATTATTATCCATTGTATATAGAAATAGTTTGCTTGTTTCACAGTCAATGAATAGTTGAAGTTAATATCACATTAAAAACCAGATTACATTGAGTTAAATAAAAAAATTCACAAGCTTCTGTTTTATACTAGATCTAGTAATAGAGAACTAATATCTATATAATATTGTAAATTCACGATAAAATACGAAGCTGTAGCTGTAGTATATTTACTGGAATAGTACGCAGTATTGTGTGCACACAATAAAAATATATGCGATTTAATTTAATCTTATGTGGCACATTATTTCTACTTAAACGATATTTCTATGAAATATTGCAATTTATAAATATTGTTTTTTGATTAATTATAAATTTTAAGTCAAATTTCAAAAACTCTAATAGCAGATCCAATATGCCATATAAGGGTAAATTAGTGTAAGTCTGAATAAATATAAATGAGACAAACGATATAAGATTTTTCAGATATTAACAAAAAGATAAAAAGTCCAACAAGAGATTCAAGTTTCAATGTTGGATCTTTCTAAAGTTATTGGAACGTAATATCTGATTCATATGTAGTGAATTTATGAAAAAGGTCGAAAATTTTTTGATGGTTCAATCATCTTTTTCGATGGTTCATCTCATCTTTTTCGAAAACTTTATGTGATAGACAAGTTTTGAAGTCATATTGATATTCAGCACACTCTATTAAAGACTCTTTAAGACAAAAGTGCAAGAAATTTGTAACATAATGTAATTTTTATCTTTATACCATTAAACAAGTAATTTTTTAATAAAAAATTCAGCGTATAAAAAATTCTGGAAAAAATATATATTATATTTTGATACATATATTTTGAAAAATATTCAGTAAAATTTCATCAGTCTCTTAAATATGTAACCTTTCCAAAAGATAATATTTTTTGTAAAAATCGTTTCTCTTTTTCAACTTTATTTCCTTATAAATAAATAATTACAAATATCAATCAAGTATAAAGAAATTATGAAAAACATATAAAGGAAGTATGAATAATGCATGAGAAAAATGTGAAATCATATTAGGTGTAGTAAAAAGAAATCCATTATTTTTCTATTTAATTTCATGCAAAAATAATGAATTTCTTTTTACTACACCTAATATTTCATTAAATTGTGAACAGTTACATCACAAAAATAAAAAAAAGGTAAAAAGTATTTCCCACTGCCATATAAAAGATTAAATAGATAAAAGAGATTAAATAGATAAATACTGATTTTAAATAAATATTGAAAAATGACATTTATTACATGCTTAAAAATACGTACGAATTTTATATCTATATACATATATAAAGTGAGTTGAAAATGTTATTTTATAAAAATAACGTGTTACCACACATTACTTTTTATAAAAAGTAACTCGTTATCATTATTCTCTTCTACTAATTTTCAAAAGTAACTTGATACTGTGACTGTAACTCATTATCATTACTTAGAAAATAATGATTCGTTTTTGTTACTTTTTATGATATTAGAATAGGATATTGAATAAAAATTTTTTAAATAATGAATAGTAATTTTAACAATCAATATTAAAAATCTAAGCTAATCTCTACATCACTTTTCTTCACACCAAACTTAGCTAATAAATTTTTTATAATACTTTATAGTAATATTTTTATACAATATTTCTTTAATACATATTTATTTTTACAAATTTAAATTGTTCGTAAGATATTAAACATTTTGTTAAACAGTGTTTTTAAGATGATATCGTTATTAAAAATACATTCCAATATTCATTATTAATACTAAAAATTTATAGTTTACATTATATATAGGTATACTAAAAATTTTTATCAACAATAATGCGATCTATTAAATAGATATAAAGATAGGGAATATTATTAAAGGGTAATGATAAAAGTAACAATTGAATTCGTTATCATAAAAATAAAACACCGTTATATCGTTATAGATACTGTTATGGATAGAAAAAAGGAACAACGTTAAAAAAAACGGTAACAGCGTTATAAATAATTCTGTATATACATTGAAAAAAATATATAAACTACTAAATTTTAATAAATATTTATTTAGTAC
>NW_017259234.1:422810-425058 GCF_001594045.1 Atta colombica | reverse complement strand
TATATATATATATATATATATATGATTTTTATCTCACAAGAAATATGATGAATATGCATTAAAGTTTCATTATCAGACCGTTGGTAACGATCTAATGAAATATATAGAAGTCTATCAAAAAAATCTATCAAACAATTATCTAAAAAAAACTAAAAAATATAAATAAAATAAAAATACGAGAGACTTTTTTGACACTAATATAATCTTATATTTTCCAGCAAATGCATATACAGGACTTCTGGCAAGTTTTATATACTTAGGTCACTTTAGTACGATAATATCAGCACTCCATCGTCATGTAAGTTTCTTTTTTCTTTTCTATCAATATAAAAGAATCCCTTATTTTTCTCCTTGTGCGTGCGTTACTTACAGGGCACCCCGGGGGCCGCTTCCTGACTCGAAAGAAGGACTGAAGGGTGAACCGATAATGTCAATGCGGCTTTTCTCGCGTGTTTTGAGTGAACCACACGCTGTGCGCTGAGTGCCTCTAAATACAACCTATTTACTCACCGCACCGCCTACAGGATGTCTTGGGGAGAAATGACTATTATACCACTTTAACAAGACATAATGTATACATTTCCAAAAGATTGTACTTTTCCATCGTTGTAGCCTACCGAAATGTTCTAGCTCTTGCTTCTGTTCTAATATCTTTCTATTTTTTTATGATAATATTAATAATTGAGTTGCTATATTAACGAATTGCTAGCATTTTTAAATACATAAAAAAAGAGAGAAAACGAGTAAACATAAAAAAAATATTTAAAAAGCATAATACACAGTTAGAAAATTTATATAAATTTAACATATTTCCCAAACGAACAAAATTTTCGTTTTAATTAAACATAAGACAAATATATATGAAGTAACACAAATATTACATAACTAACATAAAAAATGTAACAAATTTGTAAGCAAATCGTGTATTGTAAAATTAAACATTTAGGTATAATAGTATATATCTATTATATACATAGATATATATATTATATACATAGTTACATTAATACAGTAAATTTAAAAACTCCTAATATGTTTAATTAACACATTTTATTAATTTACTTTAGAATTTATATTTTAAAATATATTTTTTTGTTATTTATTGATAAATTGTGTTATTTTTATATTAACGTTGAACATCAATTTTTAACACAAATTATTTAAATAACACAATCATTGTTATAAATTAATATTTAAATATGTTAAAAATTCAACACAAAAATTTTAACAAAAACCTATTTTAATACAAATATTTTTTATTATACAGACGATATTTATCTTTTAATGTGCAAAATATTTATACAAAAGATATACAAATATACAAGTACGCAAGTATACAAATCAATTATGATAATCTAATCTTTGTGAGTTAAAACGCCTTGCGCTGATAATGATTCTCACAGTATCTACGAAGTGAGCAAAGTGAAAGAATCAATTAAAAATACGGAAAGGAGGCAACGATAAATTCGACTATCAATTTTATTATAATTTTTATTATTTACTGTATATAAACAAGTAAAATTTTTTTCTAGTAAAAGTTAACAATTGAAATTTTACATCCGTAATAATATCAGATTCAATTTAATTTACTAGTTTATGAGAATTTTTCGAATTTTTTTATAAACTTTATTTCAGCATGTTCAGAAATTATTCAAAAAATAAAAAATGATGCGTACTCCATTGTTAATAATGTCTGTTAAAATTAATGTGCGACGATAGTACATTTCCGATACATTAATTATCGTAATATTTATAAGGTTGGTAGTTATGTATGTACGCCTATCGCTATTCCCGCGAGTACCATTGTTTCTCTGTCGCTGTACCGAATAATCCATAAATTCACTTAATTATAAAAATGATAAACAAAATCTCTCAAGTACATCGAGAGAAACGTCAATCTGAATATAAAAGCGTTCTTTAATGATATTATTTCGAAGAAAATCAATTGATACAGACATAATATTTTACCTCTTGACTCCAATTAGATTAAAATAGATGCTTTATTCGAAGAAAGAGAAATTTTTAAACAGCTTTTAACAGCACAATTGCATTTAGTAACATTGATTCGCTGATTAATACTGCTAATTTATCCAATAAAAAACGTTCATATGAAAACATATATAAATACATACATAATTATACATGAAATATATTCATATATTCTTCTTTTTTGATAAAATTACTATTTGGTGCAAGAAAAAAAACAATAATGAAAAACATGAAAATAATTAAAATAATAATTTTGGTA
>NW_017259234.1:405784-422710 GCF_001594045.1 Atta colombica | reverse complement strand
CGATCAATTCTTTCTCATTTTTTCAAACTCGATTTTTTATAAAAGGAACAAAAATTATTCTTTTGATAATAAGGTTATCTCATTATTAGATATATTATTTTTCTTGTACCAACAGTAATTTTACAAAAAAAGAATATATGACATATACGTGTATAGACATATTTCATACATAATTATATATACAAAGTGTTTGAAAAATAATAATAATAAATCTTTCACAGAATACTAAACTGAGAAGAAAAGTCCCCTATCATTTTGCAATTTTGCAACAATTAACAAGGTATTAATTGCTAAAAATTGCTAAAAATTGATCTTCAATAATTTTTTACTCAAATACTATCAACTTTATAGAAAAACTACAAGAGACAAAAATTGTTTATTTTCTTCTTATAGAACTCTACAAATTTTTTCAGAATTTTTAATCAACTTTTTAATACATTTTCTCATTTTTACCAATATGAGAAAATACGGTATTAAAAAATTTTGAAAAAATTCTAAAAAAAATTCTTAAAGCTTTATGAGAAGAAAATAAATATATAATTTTTGTCTCTTGCAGTTTTTCTGTAAAGTTGATAGTATATGAATAGAAAATTATTGAAGACCAATTTTCGGTAATTTTTAGCAATTAATATCTTGTTAACTATTACGAAAATTGTAAAATAGTAGAGGACTTTTCTTCTCAGTTTAGTCCATTCTGCTCCTATGCGAAAGATTTATCATTATTTTCCAAACACCCTGTATAGTTTATACAATATAATGGTTATACATGCTTTTATATGAAACAATTTTTGCTGAATAATATATAGTAATTTTTTTATCGGAGAAATGCACTGTCTGCGAGTTTGTTGCAAGTACGCACTCATTGAAACTCGTTTGAAGTAGGAGAAGGAAGCCGATCAATTACAGCACATTCAGGAAATGAAGCTTTGTAAGTTCTCTATAATCTTGATCCCGGCATCAACGGCTCTAGTGATGGACTTATAAGAGTATCTAAAGATCATCAAAGTATAGATTAAGTATAGATGTAGCATAAATTGCTACCATCAAAGGACAAGTATCTTTCGTCCACGAGTCAATAGCACATTGCTATAGTTATTGAAATGAAAAGTTTTTCGCGACTGCTCAGTTGCTGAATCGTGCGAAACGACGATTGAGAAACAAGACAGGGTGAAAACAGAGCGAGTGACGGCAAAGAGTGGCAAAGACAGAAAAAGAGAAACTGGGAGAGAGAACGTGGAGAGAAAAGGTCAGAAAATTACAGACGAGGGTGCATACCATCGGCCGAGTTCACCAGCAACGCTATTTCTTTTCCTTTCTATTACCCCAGCTTCTTCCTCACTTGCTATCCCTCTCCGGGCGTCTTGCTCGTATAATCCGCAAATTACTAACCTAACCCTCGAGCGCCTTAAAGATCAAGCCTTGTTCGAGGTAGATTCAAAGGAGGTAATACCCGCCCAGGACTTGGCAAGAATCCACCACAAAAAATCCACGAAAGAATACGATGAAATACTCTCCTCTGCTAGGAAGATTTCCCTCTTTCTTACCAGCGCTGTCTGCCTTTGGCTAGTCATGTTTCTTATACATACATGGCGACGCGCGATGGTAATGCTGGCAATGCTGGCAATTGAAATATTCTCTCGCTTACCAGACAGCATTCTCGCATTTCATATGTGAAATGAATTTACTATGGTTTTCGATGAAACCCGAAAATCGTGAGTTACAAAAAGAGGAGATATATTCGAACTGTTTTCGGCGATGTTAATGTTCTGCCAAGTGACTGAACAATCATATCAACCAAATAAAGAAAATTCGAAGAATAATACCAAAGTGATTTTAATCTTTCTATCATGTATAAATAATATAATTAGAGGAAATAACGATTTTGCTGAAATATCTATAAAAATTTAGCTCATACAGATCTGAAAATAATTTTGTTGGACTGTCAAAATAATATTATGACTCAAATTGTTTATTAGAATAACAAATCTTTTTTGCAGCTTGAATTACTTACGTAATTATTTTGATGATTTAACAAGATTATTTGCAACAAGATTTATGTCTATCTAAATTTGTAGATACTTCAGCAAACTCATTCTTTCCGTAACAACTCATTTTCCGAGTAATTTTAAAAAACGTAATATTTATAAAACGCGTATTAAGAAAACCTATTTATGAGTTAAGAATATAACTTGGAAGAAAATCCAATAATCTGTTTTATTATTCGAATGACCTTAATATTATCCGATAATATATCTGATGAAATGTCATCCTATAATTCAACTGATGATTACTGGTAAATCATACCTTAATATTCGCGTATTACATGTAATTCCGATAATTTTCTTCAATTAAGCAGAAATCAATTTTAATTTCAATGCGAGAACTCTATTTTACGATATTTTTGACACATATATTACTTTTAGAATTGTTGCCATGAGATCTTTAATAACATGTATTTCTTTGAATAAATGGAACATATGCAGAATCCGTTTTCCTTTTTTTATTATCACTTTCTCTGTGGCTTTATAAAAATTAAGCATTTATCTCTGTGAAACTAATTGCTATCTTTTAGCGAACGTATTTCAATATAAATATATAAAATAACCAGACTCTATACGGATTACAAACTTTGCGATTTTTTTAATATTTGCTCAATTCAAAATTGAAAAGTGATGGTTAAACTCAAAAACGCTCAAGAAACATTTCTGAACATTAAAAATAAAACATTTTCAAATATATAGGCGCAGTAAGGACTTTAAGTGAAAGGAGCATTTAGATCGTATTGGATCTAATTGTAAATATACGTTTGCCTCTTTTTCGTAAAAAGAAATATATAAAAGAAATGAAAAGTAATTCAATGTTACTTTTATAAGATTATAAGTTTATTAAAATATTGATGCGTTTATTGCCATATAAAAATTCACAAAGAATTATTTTTTAAATTGACTTTTTTATTTATTAATTTAACTACTTTTCTATTTATTTACTTATTTCCAAAATGTTTAGTAGATGAATTAAAATTCATGGACGTATAGAAGTACTAAAAAAACATTACAATCGATGGAGTATATATTCAGTATTAGGTTAACTATATTATTTCTTTCTATCTTACAAAGAATTTTCTTTCTTTAGTTATAAACAAAATGTCATGACTAAAATGTAACTACATACAAAATTGTAAAGAAACCTAAATAACCTAAGTAACACAGCTAGTTTATTAAAAAAAGCAATTATGTACGTTTTTTTAGCGTTTTGTTAACGCTTTATAAGCGTGTATGCTATTTATATAAATATAGAGCAAAATTGTAAAATATAAATATAGAACTGCAATAATATGAACTATGGGAGTTAGTATTTCTTGATAGTTATAAAAAGTAATTTCTTATCTACCAAATACTGTATCACGACCACAACGTTCTAAATTTGGCTTTACAATTACAGAATGAACAAACTGAGCAATAAACTGATGCAACCGAGTCAGACGGACAGCCTACATGATTTATTAGTGCTATCTGTTAAATTCATCGTACAATTACTCACAAACAGCGTGTAGATCATGTAGGGTCTAATTATCTTATTTATAAAATTATAATATATTGAATATTTATTCTCTTTCTCAAGGCATTCTAAAGTTACGTTTTAAAAAAATTGTAGCAATTAACTTGACTCAAAACAATAAAAAACAATAAGAATTGACAAACTTCTTTAATTTTTATGTATTCTTATGTACAACAATTTTCGCAATTTTCATGAATTTAAATTTATATTTGGACTTAGCATTTTTTTTTAATTTTCAATATTATTCAAAAAATTCTGTTGAAAAATTATAATTCAAATCGATTTTGATTAAGATAAAAAGTTTTATTATCAATTTTCATAATTAAAACATAAAATTAAGCTATCATTTTTAATACTTTTATTTTTGATACATTTAATCACTAGAATTCTTTTTCTATAGTACAAGAAATGTATTAGCCAGAAACTTTAGTACAAGAAATATATCAGAAATTTTATAATATTCTAAGAAAAAGCTATAATTTTATTAGTTATATTAAAACTTGGAAAACAGAGCATAATTAATTTCATAGAAACAAGATGCTCAGATGAAAAATCGCACGTAACTTTTTCTAATAATTCATAAGAATTTATAATGTATATTATTACTTTCTTTTTGTTGTATACCACGTTTATTTAGAAAATGTAACATCATTATTAATTAATTAATTAATTGTGTAGACACTAATATTAATAGGCTTTCAGTGTTGTTCCATTTAACGTATAGCTTGTATATAGCTTTAGAGCCACCGCTATTCCCTATATGCTCACCCAAAAGCATCCAATAAAGGTGAGCTTCATGACTGATCGTTAATTTAATAAATGATGGGAACACGCCGTTAAACTCGCAAGCACATTGTGGAGGATAAAGTATCAGGAAAGACCTACAATCGACAGACAACACTGTCTGTCGCCGCGTCGACGTTTACGATAATGAGCGTCCGATGCTTGCGTGGTATCGATAATGTGCCATTGCTGACGTATACATCAATTTATGCAAGTTTCTCATATATAGTTATAATTACATGTACATCAATTATTTGAGATGCTGGTCTGCAGATCGTAATTTTGGCAAAATTCCTCGCCGCGATTTTTGCAGACATTTTTGCAGACTAAAACATTTCGCGTTGTACATGTCTATGTATAATAATCGTTCAGACTAAAGAAGAGAAGAACGATGAATCAACGAATATTATGCTGTTTATTCGTACGTATTATACCTACATAGTCGAAGACTTCAATCGGACTTTCTTCACGATTATATTACGCTGCTTCCCCGAACGTGTTTTTAATCCAAAGTTTTGTATCGGTTTCGAGATACAGGAAAAGAGATAAAGAAAAAGAAAAGGAAAGGGAAAGAAGAGAGAGATGACGGGGGTGCATTTATGTGATCGTTCGATAAAGGGCGTTCGTTCGTCGAACCTCTCTCCTCGCTACCAATATAACCGATTTTAGTGCCTCGTGAAACCAAGATCCTTTTCATTAAAGCTTTTACTGCTGACTAAATACGGCGAACTGCGGCGAAGGGCCGGGTAAAGCGGGACAGAATATACGAATGAGGATGGGTGGGAGGAAGTTCTAATCCCCCGAATGTTAACTTGGATTACGTGCAAACCGACCGACCGTCTCCCTTTACCACGACCGGCTAATAAAGACTGGAGTAGTGTGCATAGTAACCTATTCAATTGAAAGTACAGATACACCGGGTGATCGAGCAAACGTCCGCAAGCACGACGAGACAAGATTCAATCGATATTGGATATTTCTATATCGGATTGAAAATTGAATAACTGAAATACGGTAGGTCAAAGTATTCTCAAAAATTGACGGTAAAATGTCCGTCAGCAGAGAATTCATGCGATTGACGAATGAAAAGAAGTCGATCGCATAAACATAAAATCTTAAAAATGCAATTTTACATAAACTTGTAATATTAAAAAAAAATATAAAAACAGATATGTTTTGTGAAATTGTAGCCTAGCTGTTAGAAATAAAAATTCGAGCACATTTTACGTATTATATATAAATTATTCTTTGTAATTACTTATTTACTTATTTCTCTGTCATTTTTGCCTTTTCTCATATTTGCAAACTTGAGAAAAAAAAAAAAACTTTACAATCTTTCATGCTTGAACACGTAGCGATCCTATTATGTTACGCAATGGAACGAATAAAATCCTATGCATCTTGATAGTCAGTTTTATTCATTTATTAAGTTCGTTACTTAGTTGTATTCGAGAATGCACGTGGTGTGTCGGTGTACGCATCAACTGTACGCCAAGTTACTTTATTTCGTATCATTGGCTCGCTGTTTAAAGAAGCATCGTTTGTGCGTCAGTGTGTGCTTTAAAAGACGAGGTCGTCGGTGCAGAACGTCGAGGAGAGCTACGCTATACGCGTCCAGACGGCGACGTCGTCGACGGCGCCAAGCGCCGTGCTAACTAGCACCCCTAACACACATATATACACATGCCCACACCCTTTATTAAACGTCGCCATCCCCGTCGGCACCCCCACGCGTCTTCCTTCATAAAATTGAACACGACGTGTACACCTATACGCACCGACGACATACATACGGTAGGGAAAGAAAACGGACGGGTTCGGCAAAAATCAGAGCGGGAAAACGAAGAGACTCGAGCGACGGTCATTAAGCTCGAAGCTTTTTATTCTGATAGAACGACCTGTCGATTTGCGCGAATTTAAATGTACTATTCACACGCGTCGCTTTTTTATTGAAATAATTCAGTTTTTTGAGAAGAAAGATTTTTTAAACACGCCGATTTACGTTTTATTAATTATGTTTCTTCAATATAAATATATCTAAGTATTTAATAAAAAAAAGTAAGTATTAATTGCATATAGATTTTAATTTAAAAATGTTAAAGTATCAGACTATACCAAATTTTTCTTTCCTTTACATAATATACATTTAAACTTATTGACATATATAAAGCAACATTTCGTAAAGATCTAATACAATTTTTTAATTTTTATATATATTTTCTATATGTATATGTCTGTATATTTTATATACAGTATTTTATATTAGTTTTTATTTACGTTTTTTTTACAAAAAGGGTCAATATTCAGGAAAAAAACTTATTAATTAGTAATTTTTTCAATATTTTCTTGACCTTATATTTATCTCTCTTTCATCCAAAATAATTTTTTATAGTATTTTTTATCGTGCTCTTTTTACATTAAATTTCAATGATAAATATTCCTTTATCATTGCATGTCAATTAAATTTAGAAGCTAAAAGATCATCAATCAATATATCAGAATATCTTTTTTATTTTAACTAAAAATTATGGTCATCTGTAGAAATAATGACAATCTACATTTAGTCGCTTTTATTCCATTACTTGTAACCAGAATCAAGCACTTGTGACCCATCTCGAATGACTAACGATCTGATGAGATGGAGAATGATTGATATCGGACATACGTACATATATATACACTCTTGACTATTAATTAACTTTACTAATACGATGACGGAACAGTACACAAGTTTCTCGTGTAATTTACTAATGAAATGCTGATAGCATTATAATTCAAATATACTGTATTAATATGTATTAATAATAATAACATCAAATAAGAAATATAGAAATTATACATTTTGCGAATTATCTTCGTGTTCAAATCTAGAATGCCAATGTTTCGTGAACATTCACTTCATCAGGACGAAGAATAGCCTGATAATATATTACACGAAATTAAATTACATAATTTCTGTACAGAAAATGCCCGTGAAAACTTCAAGAGAGTTAAGTAAGAAATATAAAAATGATGAAAGATAATATTGATCCTAAAATTTGGATCGACCAACTAATTACAAAGCTACGTAGCTTCAAAATCAAGCGATTCTGGTGAATTAAACTTCGAGGAAACTTGTAATAAATCAAAACCTTATCCACCCATTACCACCCATTAGGTAAGATTAACCCGACGAATGCAATAGCTCTTAAATAGATCGTATTACATTATTTGACTATTGATAATACGTGCCGAAGGAAATTACTAGGGATACACCGGATCATAAAATTATCGACTACCGGGTAGAATGTAACATCGGATATCCGCTATCTGATCGGATATCCGACCGGATTCCGAGAAAATGTCTTATAAAAAAAAGCCTATAGGGAAAAAGATTGTGATTTTGCGACAATGTATATATAAGATATTATAGCATCATGAATATGCATACTTATTTCTAGAACATATGTATAAGAAAAAATCAACAATTTAATGATACCAAATTTCAACCGGATATCTCCCCAGATAATAGTGATCCGATCGGATAGTAAAAAAGTGCCGGATAATACTAGATACCGGATACTTTCCGATGCATCCCTAGAAATTACATAAATAACGACAATGAAATATGTTAAAATAGTACATACGTGCTTTCATATTGTCGTGCGTATTCATCGAGTAATTATATTGCAAAGAACCATTACAATTAACGAATAACTGACTACAAATTTTGATAATTTATGGATAAATATCAAAGGGAAAAATATCAATAATTATGGATGAATATTAGAGATATAAGATGTCTTAAAGATATTACATCTTTAATAAACCTAGTATTTCAGATAGCACAGGACATTCAAAAATAATTCAGTCGTATGTCATCAATTTTGAGTTTATTTTCAGATGCAAAAAGAATTCTTTTCAAAACTTTTTAGAAAAAGAATTCTTTTTTGCATCTAAAAGTAAACTTAGAATTAATGATATGTGATGGAATTCTTTTTGAATTCTTTTCGAACTCTCTATTTGTGATCGCAGCGTGCTTAAAACCGATAATTTTTTAAGGCTCATTATGACCTCTGAAGATGAAGATTGCGCGGACTAAATATCGATCCTCTACGGGTTTGTTAAACACCTTTACCCTCGACTTTCTAAATTTAGTCGACTCGCGATCATTCGATGCCATTCTTTTTACTTACCCCCGAGCGAGTCCACCGCCAGTCTAATCGTGTTAATTTTGTAGCCGCTGGTTCCTTTGAAACTGTGTGGATGGGGTTCGCCGCACTGTTTCCTTTGATTCCCGTACCACACCAGTGATTAACCTGAGGGAAAAAGGTGTGTAAATAAACTTTTACTCTATGCAGTTTTATTTATTTGTCACGGCTGTGTCAAATAGCAAATTCAGGAGGTGAATTCTTTGATGCGGGGACAAAATTGATTTCTCTTTTTTTCTAAAAGTCTAAGAAAAGAGCGCTGCAGTTAATTATGTTCAGTAATTATCTCAAAGTAAACTTTCTAATAAACCTTAACACACGGTTTCTTATTATATTTATTTATGCTTGTCATAACAATAACCATAAAAAAGGGTACAAAATCAACATAATTTTTGATGAAATTTATATTGAAAAAATATAGAATAATTTTTATTCTTGGACAATTTGACAAAAAATAATACTTTAATAAAGTACTGTGTTATTATAATTATTATACGCAAAAACAATTTTGCTAAAGTAGCTAAAAATGTAGCTAAATTTGGAAGTAATTTTGTTAAGCCATACGGAACAACATAAAGTTCAAAAGTCGAGACATCAGATGTCTCCGGCCGGGTTGCATCAACGTTACTTTGACTTTAAGCAAGACTCAAAACTCTCTCTATCTCGTTTTAAAGCGAAAGAGAAAAGACAGAAAGTTTTAAGGCTTGCTTAAAGTAGCATTAGTGCAATTGGACTTTAAAGACGTTTAAAAGATATTTTCAGACAGATTTAAAAAGATTATTCTAAAAACGTTCATCTTATGTTCAGATTTTAGATTCTATTTAGAGAAAATACATACACATGTGCAAAAAAATGGACTTAACTTACGATCTGACACAGATAGACTACATCATGCTTATCCATGTTAAATAATTTGACATAATTTATATTTCAAGACTGAGGGATAATAAATTTACTTCATAATTTTATCCACAATATTAATGCGACGTTAAAAATTTTGATTTGTTTAGATTTTCTTTTTGACTCACCAATTTATTTATTTATTTGTAACTATTCTTTCGTTAATTAATTCTTGTATTAAATTATATTTGTAATTTTTACAGTTACTAATTGAGTTAGTAACTCAATGAGTGATTATAAATTATATATATATATATGGTAATTTTACGCATAATATTAATGCGATGCGTTAAATTTTGACTGATATTGATTATTCTACATTTTCTTTTTGTCGCTTTAACTCTATTAAATTATATTTTAAACTATTACAATAATTTTCTGTTCTTCTATTTATTATATCTATGACATTATATATGTTAAATATTACATACGTTGTATATGTTAAAATCAGCAATTTAATATGAATATACTATCTTTATATTTTATATTTATTATGACTTATATTTTCTATTTCGATCCGACTTTTGTCAATTTAAACGGTTCGTTGGCCATATTTGTCACTCCGGATGGCTTAGGCGGAATTAAAACGGAATTTAAACAAATCTACATAAAATGTATCATAAAATGTGATTAGTTATGAATATTAATATATCATCTAAAGTTTCATGATGAGATTTGGCGATCGTGTTGGGTTACTCGTTACTTTATTAAATACTTGGTTGAATATAAATACCTCAAGTATATGAATTTAAACAGATTATACTGCAGTTTTGGCAACCTGCGAGTGATTCTATCTTGATCGTTCGCGAAATCTAGTATGGATTAAAAAGATTGCTGATGAAGATTCCAAAGAGAATCGAAACATTCAAGATTTTGCAAGATTTCAAAGAAGATAACAACGCTTCTTAATAAATTTATTTATAAATATTTTATTGTGCACTTCCGTTCGCGCTGATTCTCATGAATTCTCATTAGCTCAGATGTAATTTGTTTTTTGTTATTTTAGATTTTATGTTGTCTGGGATCAAAATATTAAATCATGGTTGTGCTCTAAAATTTACTGCCAGTATTGAAAATCTATAATGCATATAAACTATACATATAAATTATACTCTGTCAAAAATGAAAAATAATATGTAATAGGGAAGTTTGTGGTCATGAGGATTGAAAAGTATATTATAATGATTGATTTAACTGAAAACTATATTATAGTATAGTAATATTTCAAACCCTTACCATACAAAATCGGGTCACTATAGTGATCGAGCGATTCCTGTTCGTGCAAGTTTCTTTGAATCTTTCAATAATTGTAAATTATACTACATTTTATTATTTTTCAAAATGAAGTTTCAATATTTATTCTATAAAGTTGAAAGTAGCCAAGTAACAAGCTATCGTTATTTTGACGTCAATAGTTAGTCATTTTTAAATTATTGTGACCTATTTAAGATATAATAATGACGTCTTTTTAATCAATTAATGATGTTGACTAAATGGCCAATTGTCGACGTACTAATAACATTAATAGTGATCAATTAATAACGTCATACAATTTATTCCGTTAATAACACGAAAATAATAATGTATTTTTTATGTCAGTTTATGACATTGTGTGATTGATAAAAAATATAAGAATTCACGTCATTTTTACGATGTTTAGATGTCAATTTATTATAGTCTTAAAATGAGGTGGAAATTACAAAATCGAATTTACTAAAATATTTATAACTTCAACACCTAGCAAAATTCATTTTTGTAATTTTCACTTCGTCTTAGGAACCATATAGATTCGTCAAAAGAACTAATTAATGAAGCCAAATAAATGACTCCTTGCTACCGTCAATAACACAAAAAAATGATTTTTGACATTATGTACCTGTGACAAATCCACGTCATTTTTACAATATTTAGACGTCATTTTAAATGTCACATTCGTCATAATGACTAATTAATGACGTTAAATAGACGACACTTTGCTGTCTAGAATATTAGTGAAGAATTTTTAGAGATTTTTTTGAACCGTTCTAAGGCGTATTCAAATTCTTACCCAGGTGTTGCCCAAGTATCATGTCATCCTTGTCTAATGTACTATAAACAATAAGAATGGAGTGATATTATGAGTGACACTCGAGTAGGTATCTGAATAGGTGAAAAAAACCGACAAATTCTAGTGATTCATATTTGGACAGATGAGTTATTGTATCCAAATTGTATCTTATATTGTAAGAGTTTAAATATAATAAATTGTTTAAATATAATAAAATCTAATAAATGCATGTATGACGAAGCTATACGAAATACAAGACAATTAAATATTTATTAATATCAGTTTTATTTAATCAATTAAATATTTATTGATATCAGTTGCATTAGAAGAAGAAAATAGCATTGTCTTCGTTTACATTAATAATTATGTATAACACTTGTCTTATTTTTTTACTTTTAAATATTATCCTCATAGCTTAAACGTCACAGTTACGTCATCCAATAATTATGATTACGCATGGTGACGTGCGAATATCCACTTCCTCATAAATGTGATGTCACAGCAATGTCATGTAAATTTATTAGGTGACCAACGAAATATCAGTAATTCGCTCACTTATAATTTTCACCTCATTTCAAGATACAGAATCGATCCCCTGATGTGCACTCAGTGTACTTTAAAGCCATATATAAATCGATATAAAGATGTATGTTTAATAAAAATATAGAAACGAATTAAACCACGAAATTCTTAACTTTATTGTGCTATTTAATAAAATATACATTGAGTACTTTAATTAAGATCTCTCATTTTTACAGTCAGACTAGGTTAATATACAACAGCTTTAATGTGCACTGAGTGTGCACCAGTTCCCGCAGTGAAAAACGTAATAAGATTACATTCCATTTAATGCTCGCAACGCTCGCGAGTATCCTTGTCCTTGTTTAATATTTGATACACAAGGATGAAATGATTTCACGAACGATGTGAGCGTTAAGTGGAACGCAGCCTAATCATGTTCATCAACATTTCGTAGTTCTAAAATCTTATTAACATTGAATTTTTTCACATCGATGGCTTTGCGTTTTGGCTCTAGAGCTCAAATTAAGACATGATCTGATTCATGCTGATAACGCTCGTTTGTCTTCGTCGTCTTTAACATTTGACAAACAAGGATGAAATGATTTTTAAGCGTATGAGCGTGAATTGAATCACGGCTTAGACAGGCCTGATCTACAGTGACATCATATTTTTTTTGGATCGATTATTGTGATGTAAATGTAACGTTTAACTATGAGGGGAATTAAAATTCGCATTTGTCTTAATTAACCTGTTACGTATGGCGGATTTAGGCAATCAATCAAAAGTCGCGACCGCATTATATTAACTCTTATTATAGGAACACTCATTTTTTTTCTACGCCATTCACTTTTTTCCGAAAAACACGAAAGAGACACGGAGCGATCTCACTTCAAGCTTCAAATGGCGCGAAATCGACATGGCCGCCGTATCGCGAGCACTCACTGCAAGGTTTAAGGTGTCTTTTCATGCTGACGTTCGACGCTTACTTTTAGTATCCAAGTCACACGATAAAAATTGGAAAACATCAAGCGTTAATTTTGATCACGAGACTTATATTGATGTTAAAAATGAGCGTCGAATACCACCAGGTGGAAATAAGGCATCTTTAACTTATGTCTAATTCAGACTGGACATAGCAAGCGACAAGCAGTAACTAATCAGCGAGACGTTACGTTTACAGTAACATAAAAAATATCATTGGTTGATTTCTGCTTCACTGATTGATGCTTGCTGCGTCCACTCTGAACTAAGCATAATGTACGAATCACACACAATTCCGGTCGAACCGAAAACATCAATAATAATTTGGTAAAAATTAAAAAGCGAATAGACTGAAACCAATATTACATACGTCCATCCGATTTTTAGCATCGTGGACATTGGACTTAAAATCTTGTCGTCTGCTACGTGATGCACCATAATCCTTTCCAAAAATGACACAAGTGTTGAACGGATTACTGCGCAACAGACATATTTATCTTTTATCTAAAAACAACAAAAGATTTGCCGGTCACAGCAAATGGCAGAATATAAAACATATAAAAGAAGAAAATGATAACAAACGGATGGTATTGTTCAATCATCTGAAAATACAAATGACGATTGCAATACAAGGTAATGTAGTGTTTATTATGAGTTATATCATTTATTTAAATAAAATCCCATGTATGTGTACGAAACATATCAAACAGATTTTATTTGCGTGATTAATAACTTCATTTGAATATATTTTTGTAACGTACTGTGTATTTGCTATAAAGTGCATTTAATTTTATTGCAATATTGAATAGTAAGACAGGTTAACACAACAAATTTTTTTAATCTGGAGATTAAACTATTTTATGTATTTTTGTGTATTTTGACGCTGTAAAACTGAATCCAATGTGAAAGATCGCTTCAATTTTTTTTTGTTACAATTTTTTCCTATCGATGGAATATAGTTTGATTTTTCAGCATATTTAATCTGTCAACTTGCATGTTAACTTTATAAGCTTGTTTATTATCATTGAATTTATTTATTTCTCTCATTTACCTCAGATGTATTGAAAACTAGATCATAATTGACTGTTAAAATATAGAAAAATCAAGCTATTTTTTAATGATAAAAAAAATTGTAATTTGAATATCGAATTCAGTTTCAGAGCATCAAAATACATATCTCTGCATACATGGTCAAATCTCTGAATTAAATTTTGTTTTGCTTATGTAATTTTAATTGCATTATGCAACTGTGAAAAAAAACAATTTCTTTTAGAGGGAGGAGGCATTACAAATCCAAGTAATAATTTAAAATTATCACAAGTCATTGAACGAGCTAAAAAAGCAAACATGCCTGTGGCATCAATAAAATCTTTCCTTGACAGAATGGAGGCACGGAAAAAGAACAAGACTCAAACAAATGTAATAGAAGTTCGTGGGCCAAATGGTTATATCATGCTCGTATGTTATATAACGAATAATCCCAAATTTTTCCTAACTGAGCTTAATTCAAAACTTAAAAAAACCAAGTATGAACAATATGTATATTTCTAATATGTATATCTATAAATATCTATAAGTATTTGAAATATGTTATACAAAATATTAAGCCTGTTTTTTCTCACTAAGCTCCTTGCACCATCCATTTTTTGTTTTTGCTTCAATATAAGAAAAGAAGAAAAATGGACTATGCAAAAAGTTTAGCTGAAAAGAAGAGGTCTAATATCTTAGGATATTTGAAAACAAAATTTTATTTTACAAGATAAGTCAGTTAAAATGTTACAAATTTATATCTCGGAAACAAAGCATTTTAGAGAAAAATATTTCATACAAAAGCTGTATGATTTGGAGAGGGACATAAGATAGTGTCATTTGATCTTGCAAAGTTTGAAGATCGTAAAAAGACAATCGTCAACTTCTTAAATGGAAACTCTATATATTTCATTGCATATTCTAATAGCTTATCTCGAGAGCTTCCTAAAACACTATAAAATATTTTTTCGTTGAATATTTTTGGAGTTATAAAGCTTGAAAGTTACAGGTATTAGCATTACTATCGAGATACTATTAAAGACCCTCGGCGCTTATGGAAATTCGCGTGCCTGTTAACATTTAAGTGATTAAGAGTAATAAATTAGTAATACGGTACTAATTTCATAATTTATTAGTTTTGTAAACATGTACATATGTTGTATATGTAAAATTTAATAATACTCGATTTTTAAATTGTGATTTTTAATGATATCATCCGAGTTTGATTATCAATAGAGATGATAACTTCTGAGGAAAAATTGTAATTTTTAAGATATATATAAGATATTAATCATTAAAAGTATGTATACTTATTTATACAGCATTTATATAATAAAAAAATCATGAATTTAATAATGTATCATTGAAATATTTATTATATGTTAATAATCATAAATTTTTATTAATTCGGCATCGTTCTTCAATTATCGCTGGGCCTCTTTGATAGTCACAAAAATTTGTCCCGAGGATCTTTAATAGTATCTCGTCGGTGGCACTACCTAAGGTGTCAACGAGTAAAATCTCTTAAATTGTTCAGAACTTAGATAATATTTGTCAAAATTAAAGAGATTGTACTTCTTATTTTCATTTTTACGTAAAATAAATTTGTAGTGCAAAAATGAAAATAAAAAGAACCTCCAATGACCTTGATCTTGATAAGTGTTATTTAGATCATGATCTTGAATATTCAAGAGATTTTAGCCGTCGGTCGGACATCTTAAGTAATGCTAATTCTAGCTGCACTGTAATGCCTTTCATGCCTTATAACTTTAAAAGTACTTAATAAAAAAATATTTTATTATAGTATTTTGGAAAGTAAGTCTCTCGAAGTAAGTTTAAGATTTTTTATAAGAATATGCAATGAAATACTATATATGAGGTTCTATTTAAGAAATTGATGACGTGATCTTCAAACAACTTCCCAACTTCACTATCAAACTAGTTACAGTTATTCATACTAGTTATGTTATGTCTCTTATACACCTTTTGTATGAAACATTTCTCTCTAAAGTGCGTTGTTTCCGATATAAATCAATAACATTTTAATTGACTCATCCTGTATAATAATCTGTATTCAACATATAATTCTTTTATATACAATTATAAGAGCCATGAATTAAATATTTCAAAATGTATGTTTCTCATTTAATATTTATTTTTTTAATTTTATATATGTAGAGGAAAAACCACAAATACTTCTGCCAAAAATATGTTTATTCATACAAGCAATATCATAGTTAAAAAGAAAGGAAATTTGGAACAAGCTATGGAGGATGCTATTAACATTGGTGCGGAAGATGTAGAGGAATTCATGGAAAATGATATGGAATATTTTCAGGTATCCAATAAACATTTACTTTCTAAAGAATTATAAATAAAATCTTTTACTATAACTATGTGGCGAAGAACATACATATTTGTATACGCATATCGAAAAAAATTATAATTTATATGTTTATTATCAAAATTGCAATTTATTTACTAATGTTTCTTTGTTACAGTTTAAATGCGATCCGAAGCTCTTAAACAAAATAAAATGTCTTTTAAAAGATCGTGAATACTATGTACTTTTAGCAGAAGAAGATTATGTACCACAAACTACAATAGAATTAAATGAATCAGATTTGGAAGCTGTTTCTCAAATCCGCGAAAGAGTTTTGAGCTTAGAAGATGTCAATAAGATATATGATAATTTAGCATAATTTAGGATACTTTAGCATAAAGAATTATGTAAATAATAAAAAAAGATATCAATCACTTATACATTTGATATAATTATAATCAAAGAACTGTTTAAAATAATTTAGAAAATATAAATTTTGTATATTATATTTTTTTTTAAATTTGAACAATATAAAGTATATTTCACGCTATTTCGATATAAAATTTTTTGTCTAAAAAATCACTATTGAAATC